>NC_139520.1:18722249-18887249 GCF_947247035.1 Vipera ursinii | reverse complement strand
GATGATGCCGAAGAACTCGACGAGGCTCTCACACTTCTGAAGGTAACTAGCACAACTGCTCACAACCCTCCCTCCCTCAAGCTCTTTCTGTTCTCACCCAGTAAGTAAAGGTAAAGGTAAAGGTTCTCCCGCACATGCGTGCTAGTCGTTTCTGACTCTAGGGGCCGGTGATTATCTCCGTTTCAAAGCCAAAGAGCCAGCGCTTGTCCGAGGACGTCTCCGTGGTCATGTGGCCGGCATGACTAGACGCCAAAGGCGCACGGAACGCTGTTACCTTCCCACCGTAGTGGTCCCTATTTTTCTACTTGCATTTTTACGTGCTTTCGAACTGCTAGGTTGGCAGAAGCTGGGACGAGTAACAGGCGCTCACTCTGTTATGCGGCACTCGGGATTCGACCCGCCAAACTGCCGACCTTCCGATCGACAAGCTCAGTATCCTAACCCACTGAGCCACCACGTCCCTATTCTCACCCAGTACCATCCTGAAAACATCTGGTTATTCAGAGGAGCTTTTCTCCTGCTTTGTTTGCAAGCTCACGTTTGTTTGTTTGTTTGTTTTTTGCTTGAATAGCGTCCACTGGTTCGTCCCTTTTCTCCGAACAAAAAGCCAGAAAAGGTAGCAGGATAAAACACATTAATGTTGTATGCGTTTTCCATTATGACAACGGAAGTCAAATTACCTTAAATCTACCCAGATTTGCTTCAAGAATCCTCTCCGACCCAAAGATCCTTAACATTGGGGCTTTCTGTAAACCCGTTATCCCCATTGCTAGGCTTCATCAAACCAACTCTGCAGATTGTCTGGGGTGGAAACAAATTCTGAAAGCTTTTAGGTTGGACAAGAAGAATTGACTTTTCTTGAACCAAGTATAGACGAGTCTCTAATGGAGAGATTTCTCCCTCTTTAATGAAACCCAATTGTTATTAAAGTGTTGGCCTTATAGCAATCTCTTCCATAAGAAAAACGGGTGGGTGGGTTTTCCCTCTCCACAAAAATGAAGCTTTTTTTAGTTATTTTTTTTTTTCAGGGTAAAGCGAACTAATACCAACCCAAATCAGTGTGGGTGAACTTTCTGTTGAGTTGCACTTGAAAATTTCTCATTGTGTTGTTTTAGATAGATAGATAGATAGATAGATAGATAGATAGATAGATAGATAGATAGATAGATAGATGAGATAGATGAGATAGATAGATGAGATAGATATAGATATAGATATAGATATAGATATAGATATAGATATAGATATATAGATATAGATATAGATATAGATATAGATATAGATATATGGAAAGCACATGCCTGAATCATCTCGGATGCACCCACCTTAAATGTAGCAATTCTACAAGCAAAACATCTTTTTTTCATTATTTTAGACCTGTGCTTAACATCAGATGCAACAACAAAGTCATTTGCAGCACCTTGGAAAGGGTAATAAATCTGGCAATAGCCTCAGCCCACCTGACATTTTCCAGATGTGTGCAATCTCGATTTCCATAATTTGCAGCCAGCCCCGCCAGTGGGAATTATGGGAATTTTAGGCCAGCACCTCTAGAGAAGTACCAGGTTAAGGAAATGAGGGGAGAGTCTGTCCAGTCTCCAGTGCCCAACAGATTGTGCAGTATCTTCCACCTGATTAGGTAAACACCACATAGGTGGTATGTTTTGTGTGCATCTGAGTTGACGCGCACAGAGATATAGAAAATTGACAGAACGGAGTTTATAAATTGACAGAACTATTAATTCCCGTGACTGGGAGATTTGCAGTTCAGTTTGCAATACTAACTAGAGGTAAATTCTGTTACCTTAGATATGCAGAAATTTGCAGCCACAGTTTTTATCTACAGATACCATACCAGCTCTCATTGAAATGACTCTTGAATTCCTTTGAACTTGTTTGAAACTTATTTCTGAATAAAGATGTATAGGATTTGGCTCAAAGCAGATTGCTAATTAGTTCTGAGCTGCCTTCCTTTTTTTTTCCCCCGCAGAGCACTGAGAAATACAGAAGCTTGGTCTTTCAGCACAGATTTATTTTAATGCTGAAAAGAGAGAGGTCCATTTATTACAATTAAAATAAAAGGGGTTTTTTTACATGTAAAAAAAACTAATTATAAAGCTGTCAACTTTTATGACCTAGGTTCATAGACAGCAAGCAAGTGGAAACCTCGGGTTTTTGGAGAAAGTACAAGATGACAGCCATAAGGATTTAGAGCGATCCCTGCGTGATCTTCAGGCAGTTCATGCAGAAACTGTTCAAGAACTTGAAAAGACACGCAATATGTTAATTGTGCAGCACAAAATTAACAAAGACTATCAGGTACTTAATTTTCTCACTGCAGCTGAACGTGAAGTATCTGTCATTGTGCTTGCCTCATTTTTTTGTGGGTTTTTTTTTGGGGGGGGGAATATCTCATGATGAAGATTAATGAATCCAATATTTTATGTGGTAACTAACCAAATCTTAATGAGCTGAACTCTACCAGACTTCACTCTTGAAATAAACTTTTCATTTAACAGTGTAACTCCAGCATGCGTCACCCCCTCCCCACTTTTTTCTAGAAAGTGGTTTATATGCAAAAAATACTGCGGTTTGCACACCAGCACCCCCAGCCTAATTAAATTAAATGTTTGGGTCTACTGAAGCCCAGCGAATAAAGGGATCTTAAAAGTCAGGTTTGGTGGTGGGGGTAAATGGCTTAATACTAAGATTGCATTGTACCAACAAACATAAAAATCAAAATTTTCCCAAGCCAGCCCCTATTTGAAATATATTCAGGCATCAGTCACACTTGCATTCTTCGTATCCTTCTGTTTCCTCAAGAGAAAGAGCGATTTCCCCTAATCCTACCACCAACCCAGAGCAGTATAGATGGTATCCAATGTATCTGAGCTTCATGGTTTTCTTGATGACATTTCATTACCCAGCCAGGTAACATCATCGGTGCTAGGGTGACCTGTATGTTTGCAGGACCAAATCTTGTCCAAGTCTATCGAATGTTGCACGAAGTGTTCCCCAGCTCAGTGAATGAAGGACAAAGCCAAGACTTGCTATCCTTGTCTCCATCCTCCTGAATAATTATGAGATAATTTGTCACAGAGAGACAATTTTATCCCCAATTCAATTCCGCTGAGTTTGGGTTTTCTTTCATTTTCTTATTTCTGAGTAGCGTTACTCAAAATGTTCGGGGATTTTCATCTCCTCTCCCCCCCCCCAAAAAAATGAAAGCCCGTGGCGTTTGCCTTTTCTCTCTGGGGCATCTTGTGAGTTTGTTGGTCTCACATTTTCATTCATAATGTGAGACACATAGAAAAGGATGCAGAATCGGGGATTGGGCCCTTTCTCGCAATTAAGACTTTTTTAAAAAAAAATTCCAAAATTAGAATTTAATACCTCAAAGAGGCTTGGGAAGATCAAAAATTTGACTTAACTGTCCCTCCTTGCCCAGTAATTTTATTCTAAATTCGATAACTGAATAACTAAATAAATTCCGGCACTTAGAAAATAAAAAATGATGGTTTCGTCGTATTGGGGGAAAGGGCCTTGGTTGACAAACTCTGCTTGGCGCAAAGCATGGGCTGTGAGCCTAATGCTCTGTTCTTCCTCGCATCGTCAGGCAGAAGTGGAATGCGTGACACGAAAAATGGAGGCCTCGCAGGAGGATTATGAGTTCAAACTGGAACAGTACGTCCACCTCCTTGACGTTAGAGCTGCCCGTATCAGAAAACTAGAAGGTATATCGTCCAGAATTCCGATTTTAACACAGAAAGTACCTTAGGAGAGGGGGAGGGAAAGAAATTAGAAAAGGAAGTGAAGGGTTCCGTTGTGACCACCTATTCGATTGTGTTTCACCGGTAAAAACCCAGGAGTTCCATTGGGGGCGTCAACTGAGATTTGTGGAAAGAAATACAGGTAGGCCTCGACTTAACAATCATTCGTTTAGTGACCGTTCGAAGTTACGACGGCACTGAGAAAAGTCAGCTACGGCCGTTTTTCAAGCAAAGTCACTGGGGGAAGCCCTGTTTGCCTAACCGCCGAATGATTCACTTAACAACAGCGATGATTACACAGCGGGGGCGAAAAGGTTGCAAAACGAGGCGCAGCCCCCTTAACGACTGCCTCGCTTAGCAGTGGAAAGTTTGGGCTTGATGGCGGTCGTATGAAGAGGACTACCTATAGTAGAGCATTTAAGAATTGCAGAATAACAGAGTTGGAAGGGACCTTGGAGGTCTTCTAGTCCAACCCTCTGCCTAAGCAGGAGACCCTCTATCATTTCAGACAAGTGGCTGTCCAGTCTCTTCATAAAAGCCTCCAGTGTTGGAGCATTCACCACTTCTGGTGGCAAGCAGTTCCACTGGCTGATTATTCTTACTGTCCAGAAATGTCTCCTTCTTTAGGGTTGTTGCTTTGTCTCCTTGTTAGGTTTTCTAGTTTCTTTTAGTGCACATGTAATGCATCCTTCTAAATCAGGGGTCCACAGCCATGGTTAAGCCATGACCTGTTCGCAACCGGGCTGCGTGAGTTGACTGGCCGGCACACACGCTGGCAGCCCAACTTGCGCTCGCTCACACAAATGAAGCTGTGCACACATGCACGTGCATTCTTGCCCCTCGCACAAAACCATCCCCTCTTCCCCTCCCAAACCCCCCCCACGCTGGGCCGCCATCCCGAAGAGATTGGGGAACACGGCTGTAAATTATGGATCTGAGGGTTAGACTCACAAATTCCGAGGAAGCAGCGAGGAAAAAAGCCAAAGGTGCTTTTTTTTTTTCTCCCAGGAGGCAACTGGACTTTCTTTGTTTTTCTTTTGAAGTCATTTTTATTTTTTATTTTATTAATATTTCTATACCGCCCTTCTCCCGAAGGACTCAGGGCGGTTCACAGGGCAAGAATAAAATACAAAGTTACAAATATTAAAAGGAGATTAAATAGTTGCCCGTTAAAACAATTAATATACTACATTTATAAAAAACCCCAAAATACTACAATAAAAATACAAGAATAAAACCCCACCAATCCCCCATCAGGCCAGGCCGGCTTGTGCAAACAAAAACGTCACTTCTCATCCCAGAAGCTTCTTCAGCTCTGACTGGTGGGTGGGGAGGGGCAGCATCTACCACTCCCACTCATCTATCCTCTAGTCCAGGGGTAGGCAACCTCGGCTCTTTTATGACTCATGGACTTCAACTCCCAGGATTCCTGAGCCAGCCATGCTGGCTCAGGAATTCTGGGAGTTGAAGTCCATGAGTCATAAAAGAGCCGAGGTTGCCTACCCCTGCTCTAGTCAGAGCTGAGGAAGCTTCTTTTGGATGAGAAGCGAAACGTCTTTAAAAAGAAAAACGAAAGAAAGTCTAGTTGCCTCCGGGGGGGGGGAAAACCCAGCACCTTTGGGACAACCATGACCAGAATGACCGAGAATCTCCGTAGCGAGGAAGAATTTAACCTCCTTCCCCAATGAATTCATGTCCGCCGCCTCTTCTTTGCCTTGCCAGCCCAGCTGAAGGATATCGCTTACGGTACCAAACAGTACAAATTTCGACCAGAGCTGATGGCTGACGAACCTGTGGATGACTTTGACGAAACGGCTCATTTGGAAAGAGGAGAGAACCTCTTTGAGATCCACATCAGCCGGGTGGCGTTTTCCCCAGAAGCGGCCGCCTCTTTTGGGGACCAAGAGCCCGCCACGTTCTGCACTTACGCCTTCTACGATTTCGAACTACAGACCACTCCGGTTGTTCAAGGGCTCAGCCCGGCCTACAATTTCACCTCTCAGTATCTGGTGCGGGTGGACGATTGCTTTTTGCAGTATTTGCAGAAAAGCGCCACCACCCTGGAAATCCATCTCGCTCATGGCGTAGACTTTGAAACCGCGGGGGCTTGCCAGCTGAGGTTCCAGGAAATTCTAGAAAAAAACGGTAGAATCTGCGGTTCCTCCATCTTGGTTGGTAGGTGTCGCTTGTGGATGTTGAAGTTGCATTTTTGATTGCTTTGGTAACTGTGTTTAGAAACAAATGTTATGTATTTAGCAACCAGCCTCAGTGATTAGCTAGATCGGAGTCCCCAACCCCCGGTCTGTGGACCGGTACCGGGTGCGGCATGCCAGCAACCGGGCTGTGTACACAAGCAAAGCCCCATCCGTGAGATGCAGGTAGCACACAAAACCACACACTTTCCGGTCCGTGCAAAAACCTCTCTCCACAGAACCGGCCCTGGTGCCCAAAAGGTTATGGACCTCTGACATAGATCACTCTGTTCCAGCTAACAGTCTCCAAGCATTTTTTTTAAATTATACCACCTACTGTAATTTCTGAGATTCTTTGTCCAACTCAGTTAGGAAATGTTAAGTTCAGGTCAGGCTAAATCCATCTGGAGATTTTTGGCAAATGAGCGATTTCTTAAATTAAAAAAGGAAGACGCAAGATTGCCCACTTGTACTCGTGATTAAGTTATGCGGATTTCAGCGAATCTAATCCACGAATTAGTGTCACTTAACTGATCATGCGTTTATAAATGCCTGTTTACCAGCTCATGTTCACATGAAAAAAACAACACAGCCCTTCTTTTGATATAACTAGAGAAAATTGGTGTTATTGTTGACATAAATTAGGTAGCTAAATCAATTCCATGCTGCTATCATTTGGTTGAAGAATGTTGGTGTGCAACAAAATATTATGGAGAAGTTGGAGAAAAGGGGTAGTAGATGTTTGTTAATTACGAATGCATCCATTTTTATGTTGTATTATTCCATGTACAAGCCAGGTCTTGTTTCACTAATGCCCTGGCAATAAGAAATTGCCATTGTAGTCTACCTAATTATGACCTATTTAAGATACACGACCCTTTTAGATTGAAATAACATTATTACAAGGCATTAAAATACGCTCTAACAGAAAGCATGAATTTGAATTCGCAATGACTGCAAAATAACGTGGACGATCTTGAGGCTGAAATTTTTGACCTTGCAAATGTCCATGAACTTTGACTTGTAGGAGTTGGAAGAGAAATTCAAAATTACGGCACCGTGGAATATTGGGTCAGGTTAAGAGTTCCCATGGACCAAGCGATCAGACTGTACAAGGAACGCGCAAAAGCCCTTGGCTACATCGCAGCAAATTTCAAAGATCAAGCAAGTATCAGGGGTTGTTGTTTTTTTTAGTTGCATTACTGTTGTTGCCTCAAGAACACTTCTCTTCCTGTGTCTTTGGTGATGCTGCAATCGCCAAAGCATGTTGCTTTGTTTAAATTTCACAGCTTCTCGAGTTGTTCACTGTTTTTTCAGGTCCTATTCTACCTTGGTGGCAATCCCTCTTCCTCTCTCTCTCTCTCTCTCTCTCTCTCTCTCTCTCTGTGTGTGTGTGTGTCCTTCCAGCTACACAAGGATCTACTGCAGATGTTCCTACTGATAGTTTTATAAACATGGCCAAAGATTCAGATTATTCTGATTTGAATATACCCTACCCTTTTCCACTGGAGCGGTTTTTACGATGATTACAAGCTATGTCAGTTAGAGATTGGATGCAACTGAGCCTAGTGACAGATGTTCACCTTTGCAGTTAAAAAACAAAAACATAAATTTATCTCTTCCCCCCCCCCCTCCTTTTTGTCAAAATAGCCAGCACTCAATCCTCTCCAAGGCAGTCCTTCAATAGATGGAAACTTAAATGAGCTCCACATTACAGTAAAAAGTTGTAACGATTTGCCGGGCCGAAACACCAACCTCCAGCCAAGTCCTTACGTGGTTTATAAGTTCTTTGACTTTGCCGATCACGATACGGCCATCGTTCCCAGCAGCAACCAACCTCAGTTTGACGACCACATGGGCTTCCCAGTGCCAATGAATGCTGACCTCGACCGTTATCTGAAATCCGAATTTTTGAATGTCTACGTCTTTGATGACGGGGAAACAGAAGATGGGGTTTACCTAGGAAAAGCAAATGTTCCTTTAATTTCATTGGCCCATGGTAAATCCATTTCAGGTAAGATCCTGCCCCTTTGCTAAACCGGATTTTAAGTTGGGCAGATCATTCTTGAAAGTTGTCCTAATAAAGGAGAACATTTTGTAGCTTAGGACTGAAACGATGGGTCCTTGCTGCTCTCTGAGCTTGATTTCTTGCAGACGTTTCATGACCCAAACTAGGTAACATCATTAGTGCTAGAAGGGAGGGGTGTGTGCTGATGATGTTATCATGAAACGTCTGCAAGAAAACAACCCAGCTCAGAGAGCACCAAGGACCCCTCATAAGCTTGGCCTGTTTTAAAGTGGTTTATGTTGTATGGTGCAAACCCCCTTCAAACGTCTTTCCAAGATGAATGACTCATGTTTGCGTTTGATTTTTTTCAGGGACCTTTGAATTAACAGATTCTGAAGCTCGTCCCGCTGGGACAGTCAACATTGAACTGAAATGGAAGCTGACTTACCTTCAGCCAGCCAGCTCCATTGTAGCAACAAACCTCACAGATTACATCCAGAATGAGAAACCAGTGAAGGGGCAAGGAGAAGGTCCACTGCTGCCTCCATCTTTCTCACCAGTGATGGTATTCAGCCTTTCCTCATAGTCTAGAGCTGTGTTCTCTTAACAAGCTGCCCTCTAAGTATAAATGTGACTTCTAGACCAGTGGTCCCCAACCTTTTCTTCACCACGGACCCCCTTGAAAGACCTTTTGTGGCCACAAACCACTAAGACACCTCCTCGCCATGACCTGTTTTCCTGGTAACCTTCTGGGAGGAGGGGGCTTCGTGGTATCCGAAGCAGAATACCCAGTTTCAGCCACAGTTGAAAATGTGTTCAAAAATATATATATAAGGAACGCGGTGGCTCAATGTGTTAGGGCGCTGAGCTTGTCGATCAGAAAGTCAGCAGTTTGGTGGGTCGAATCCTGAGTGCCGCATAACAGAGTGAGCGCCTGTTACTCGTCCCAGCTTCTGCCAACCTAGCAGTTCAAAAGCACGTAAAAAATGCAAGTAGAAAAATAGGGACCACTACGGTGGGAAGGTAACAGCGTTCCGTGCGCCTTTGGCATCTAGTCATGCCGGCCACATGACCACGGAGACGTCCTCGGACAAGCGCTGGCTCTTCGGCTTTGAAACAGAGATGAGCACCGGCCCTTAGAGTCGGAAACGACTAGCACGCATGTGCGGGGGAACCTTTACCTTTTTACCTTTTATATGTGTATATGTGTGTGTGTGTGTGTGTGTGTATACAGTATATATGTATGTACGTGTGTAGAGGTGTGTATAGCATGTATACATGTGTGTCATGTATGTGTATGGGTAGATATATGGTGTCTTTTGAGAGCAGACAACAGATTTTCATTTTTAATGTGCTCACAGTAAAAAAATAAAGTCCATCCATCTATCTATCTATCTATCTATCTATCTATCTATCTATCTATCTATCTATCTATCTATCTATCTATCTATCTAAGACTTAAGTCAAAACATTCTTCTAGCCTTTGGGGACCCCTCCATGATGACATCGCAGACCCCCCCCCCGGGGGCCACGGACCACAGGTTGAGAACTGCTGTTCTCGACCTCGCAATGCACAGAGGACCTAATTAGGAAATGGTATTCTTGATTGCACAAAGACTTCCTTGTCCCTCATTCACTTATCACTTCCTTTCTCTTTTAAATCGGAAGTGACCATCCTATGGACGACAGGTTACAGTTGCCCCTGATCTCCCTGATGGCGGCGTGCCCAGATTTTGAGATACGTTGGTTTCTTTTCAGAGCTGTTAAAATGATTCCCCGCGGCCGAGTTAGGCAAATCAGATTCTTCCGAATTTTGGCAATTCCCTTTTGATGCGAGATGTTTTTGTTTTTCATTTTTATTCTTTAGAGACCCCAGCCTAAGCCAAGACAGCGCTTGGCTGCAGTGGACAAGAAAGTCTGTTTTGTAGATATGGACCCGTTGCCAAATTCAGTGAGTATGAGCTTTTCCATCGCATGTGCTTGTTTTGATAACAAAAACAATAATAATAATAATATAAAGTTGGAAGGGACCTTGGAGGTCTTCTAGTCTAACCCCCTGCTCAAGCAGGAGATCCTATACCATTTCAAACAAACGATTGTCCAATCTCTTCTTAAAAACTTCCAGTGTTGGAGCACCCACCACTTCTGGAGGCAGGTTGTTCCACTGGTTAATTGTTCTCACTGTCAGGAAGTTTCTCCTTAGTTCCAGGTTGCTTCTCTCCTTGACTAGTTTCCATCCGTTGCTTCTTGTCCTGCTTTCAGGCACTTCTGGCTGTGTAAATTTACAATGCAGTGTCTTCATACAATTCCATTCGAACTCTCTGCCAAGCGATATATTTTTTTTAATAACAGGAAGTTCATTTTTTCCCCTTAGAAATTTAGTTTAGGTATTATGGGCAGAAGTGCTGGGTGCATCATGCCATCACCTCGCCGTGGGCTCAGTAGCCGGAGAGATTGCAGGCCAAAGGCTATTGTTTTCTTTAACTAGCACCCTTTGGCAAAACCTTTCAGGCCAGTTTACAAATGTCTAAGTCACTCTTCCTTTGCTTTAACTCTAATGTAGACTTCCATTCCTGAAAAAGAAGATAAAAAGGCCTTGGAGAAAGTGAAAGATGAAAAGCCTGTACTTTTAAATCATCCAGAGGTATGAGGCAATTCACGTTACTCAAGTCTTGAAACAAAGTACATTGAATTTCCATTAGGTATGTTGCATCCAGAGCATAAGCTGATGGTATACAGTACGTGACTGATTCGGTAATCTGGATTTTTTTTTAAAAAAAAAATTGTGTTGATTTGGACTCAGCACCAGACTTGTGCGTTGCTGATGAGATGATAACAGACTCTTCTTTTTCTTTTTCGGGTGTAGAAAAATAATTCTGAGTGTCTTATATCACGCGGCGTTTTCATTCTGTACGGCGGGCTAGTGGCAATCGATTGAAAACTTCATTGAATTCTAAAGATGCTCAACTTCAGCCCAGCTAGCTAAATGAGGACAGACCTGATTATTCTGGGATGGGAGGCTATCAGTAACACTGTAAATCAGGCAAGAAAATCTGAAAACATCTTGGAAGAAGGAAAGAGGAAAACATTTGATGTTGTTGTGATGAAGTATGTTCCAGAAAAGCAGTAGGGTTCAACTCAGCTAGAGGAAGCTTTATCGTTTTGAAAAATAATGACTTCTGCTCCGGTCTGCTCTGTGTCTTATCAATATCCAAGGCAACTCTGAGCTTTTAAACCAGGGTCTCCCAACCTTCGAGACTTTAAGATAGGTAGACTTCAAGATAGGGCTGGCTGGGGAATTCTGGGAGTTGACGTCCCCCTATCTTAAAATTGCCAAGGTTTTGGAAACACTATTCTAACCACTTTGGGTAAATCTCAGCAGATTGACCAAAATAAGGCAAGGATGTAGGGGAGGGTGAAATGTTTTTTTTCTCTTTTGCTAGACACGGGTCTTCAAACTTGGCTCTTTTATGACTGGCGGACTTCAACTTCCAGAATTCCTCAGCCTGGCTGAGGAATTCTGGGAGTTGAAGTCCACCAGTCATAAAAGGGCCACGTTTGAAGACCCCTGTGCTAGAAGATTGATCCCAAAAGGGTTAAAAAAGATTCGACTGTTCCTATTTACTACTAAATCACTCTCCCCGTGAAACTTTTTGACAAATAGTCCTAGCACGGTTAAAAATTGAACGGGAAAAGGAGAAAGGGGATTTTGCAAATTGACTGTTGGAGGGAATGGTTTTAGAAGGAGCTACGAGACGCGTTATGTCATATGTCAGGGATGGGGAACTATGGCCCTTTTATGACTGGTGGACTTCATCTCCCAGAGTTCCTGAGCCAGCCAGCCAATTTATCATGCTGGCTCAGGAATTCTGGGAGTTGAAGTCCACCAGTCATAAAAGGGCCATAGTTCCCTCCCTCTGTCATACCTGGTAGAACGAAGAGCAGAGCTCTAAGATAGATTTACCTGCATGGATTTATTGAACCTGGCATATTCATCAAAGGCTCCCTAGTAACAAAAGTATAGGATTAGAGACTCTCATGTTTCTTTCTAGCTACTGCAAGGACCGGATACATTTAAGAATGTAATTCCCCCCCCCGCCACCTTGATTTTAAATTCGTTTTATAGAAGGTACGGATGACTTATTTGTCAGTTTGAGCATTCTGAGAATACAACACCCCAAAGTTAAGCTTTTTCCTCTGCCAACGCACACAGATCCTTTTGTCACGCGTAAAAGCGGCTCTAAATTCTAACTCATCAAAATCTCGCTTGCGTCAATGAATTGATATTAACTCTGGTCCTCCTTGTCCTCGGGCTGAAGGCTCTACAAGAAACAGATGCTGACAGCAGACCAAGCAAGCCGTCTGCAGCCGAGATGCCCCAAGAACGGGAGGACCTCTCGCAGCTGTCGGAAGGTCAGCTGGCTGACCAGAGTTCGGTTACTTCAGAAGACCAAACCGAAATCGAGGAAGTGGAAACCGAAGGTAGAGACCGAGCAGAACAGCTCCACCTCTCTTGGATCGTCTCCGTTTCCACCTGAAAATCCCATTCCTTTTCCCCCTGCCTTCGTGCGTTGGCTTGGCCCTACACTGTGCAGAAGGTGGATCCTCGCTTTACGCCCGTAACGGAGCCCCCAAATTTCTGCTGCTAAGCCCGGCAGTTGCTAAGTGGGTTTTGCCCCGTTTTGCGACCTTCTGTGCCACCGTTGTTAAGCGAATCACTGCAACTGTGGTTCAGTTGGTAACGCAGTTGTTGTTGGTTGTTAAGCGAACCCGGCTTCCACCTTTGACTTTGCTTGTCACAAGGTCGCAAAAGGGGATCACTGCAACTGCCATAAATGGTATGGGGGTCTGCTTGAGCAGGGGGTTGGACTAGAAGACCTCAGGGGTCCCTTCCGGCTCTATTCTGACTGATGGATTGATTGAAATATGAGTCAGTTGCCAAGTGTCCAAATTTTGACCACGTGACCCTGGTAAGTGTAAAAAAAAAAACCAACGGTCATAAGGTACTTTTTTTTAGGCCATTGTAAGTTTGAACGTTCACTAAACAGACTGTTGTAAGTCGAGGACTATCTGTATAAGTATTTTAGACAACTGCCTATGGAGGTTCTCAGTGGTCCGAGTCAAGGTTGTCCCAAAGGTGCTTTTTCAAGAGGCAGCTGGGCTGAAGAACTGAAGAAGCTTCTTGGGTGAGAAGCGAAATGTTTTCAAGGAAAAACAAAGAAAATCCAGTTGCCTTTTTTTTTTAAAAAAGCACCTTTGGGAGTCTTTTAAATAACCATAAATTCTCTTTAGACATAGTATGTGAATTGGCCAGCACAGGAATAGCCCCAGCAATTGCTTTGATAAAGTTATTTCGTCTCTTCTTCTGTCACCTGTCAGATATCAAGCTAAAAACAAAAAAAAACCAACCCAGTAAGTTTTATACTTAAGCGAATGGATCCCATTCTCCTGTAATTCCCACCTTAGCAGAAATGGCTGTCTTGCTAACGTCTACCCCGAAAGCTTTTTCCTTCCTTCAAATGCGAGAGAAATGATGACTCTTCGGGGACTCATTTTTTAGAACGCAACTGCTGAAAAACCCAGGTTTGCCAGTCATTTTCACTGCTTTGGCGGCTGGTTTGGGGCCGTAAATTATTCCAGTGTTCCTGGAGGAGAAGACACAGAATAGCAAACGTTCATTTGGGGGATGTCCGTTAAGCGATTTACGTCATTTAATTGCCTCTCCTTGGAAGTGTCACCATCATTAATTCCTCTGGCAGTTATGCCATCCATCATGATCACAATGGCAAAATCAGACCCAAAGCTACAATAGAACCAAATCCCAGTGGACGGTGCGTCTATGTGAAAACAAGGGCTGGCAAGCCAGAGGAGAATCCTTTTGGCCAAGGCGGTGCCAAAAGTCACCCTGGGAAAGGCAGCCGTAGAAGATTACAATCCCATCTCACCGTGGGAACCGGTGGGCTGTTCCATCCAGCTTGTGGAAGGTCCCACGGTTCTGAAGACTCTCTGGGTGTCCCTAGTACAGTCCATATTAGGTTGGTGGTCCATACTGAATCTTAAAAGAAGCGGCTGGGACTTTTCGTTATTCATTTCACTGGGAGTGAACTGTAGTCTTGAGTATCTCCGAGATCCGAATAACGAATAACGGAGTTGGAAGGGACTTTTTGGAGATCTTCTGGTCCAACCCCCTGCTTGAGCAGGAGACCCTATACCAAGGGTCTTCAAACTTGGCCCTTTTATGACTTCTGGACTTCAACTCCCAGAATTCCTCAGCCAGCCATGCTGGCTGAGGAATTCTGGGAGTTGAAGTCCAGAAGTCATAAAAGGGCCAAGTTTGAATACCCCTGCCCTATACCATTCAAGACAAGTGGTTGTCCAGTCTCTTCTTTGAAACCTCCAAGTGATGGAGCACCCACAACTTCTGGAGACAAGCCGTTCCGCTGATTAATTGTTCTCACTCTAATGAAATTTCTCCTTAGTTCTAGGTTGCTTCTCTCCTTGATTAGTTTCCATCCATTGCTTCTTCTCCTGCCTTCAGGTGCTTTGGAAAATAGGTCAACTCCCTCTTCTTTCGGGCAGCCCCTGAGATATTGGAAGACTGCTATCACGTCCCCCCCCCAGTAGATCAAAGTATCTTCAAAATCAAACGTAGATCAAGAAGTTGCCACGGGTTCAGGGGCTGCCACAAAGAAGAGGGAGTCAAGCTGTTCTCCAAAGCACCTGAAGGCAGGACAAAAAGCAACGGATGGAAACTAGTCAAGGAGAGAAGCAACCTAGAACTAAGGAGAAACTTCCTGACAGTGAGAACAACTAACCAGTGGAACAACCTGCCTCCAGAAGCGGTGACTGCTCCAACACCGGAAGTTTTTAAGAAGAGACTGGACAGCCATTTGTCTGAAATGGTGTAGGTTCTCCTGCTTGAGCAGTGGGTTGGACTAGAAGCCCTCCAAGGTCCCTTCCAACTCTATTATTATTATTGTTGTTATTTAGCTAGGTGAATCTGAAACAATGTAACCCCCTTTGATTGGTCAATTATGTGTTTTGTCTGCCTGGAAAAGCCATGGTCTATTGTTGCTTGGAACCGTCACCTGTTTAGCTTTCCTATTCTGCAGTTCGTCCTTTTCTTTTATAATCTCAACTGCGCTTACCTTGGCTAACCTTTCCTCTTTTGCCACAGAACAAGAGGACCAACAGGACGCTGCCGAATCAGTCACCGACAGTGATGACTGTGTGATTCCAAGTTCAGCATCCTCAAGTCTTGATCAGGTTAGTCAGAACCAAGAAGGGGAAAAAAAAATTCTTCTTCTCAAAGTACTCAAAGCATTCTTCCCTGTGTCCTTAGCAATGTGGTTTTCTTTGAAGAAGTCTGTGTTGAGTTGGATTCCTCTTCTGAATCCTCCTTTGAAACCAGAACTTTGTTGCTGAGGATTTTTTGAGGTTGATGTTTGGAAAGCTTGGATATGGGGTCACATCAGCCATCAGTCTAGACCAGGGGTAGGCAACCTCGGCTCTTTTATGACTCATGGACTTCAACTCCCAGAATTCCTGAGTCAGCAGAATTCTGGGAGTTGAAGTCCATGAGTCGTAAAAGAGCCGAGGTTGCCTACCCCTGGTCTAGACCACAGGGGTGTCCGACCGTGACAACTTTAAGTCTTGTGGACTTCAACACTCAGAATTCCCCAGCCAGCCATGCTGGTTAGGGAATTCTGGGAGTTGAAGTCCACAAGTCTTAAAGTTACCAAGGTTGGACACGTCCCTGGTCTAGACCCTGGTTCAGGGTGTTACAGAGAACTAGCCCTTGATTTTGGACAAGACCTTTAAGATAAACATTACCTAATTCCTTTATTAAATCCTTTTGGGGATTGCCTGTATTATGGGAGCAAATGTATTTCATTAATCCCGGTTTAGAATTAATACAGACCTTCCGTTATTTGGGATTGTGTGTTCCTAGCTAGTTAACTCATTCCATGCTGCCACATTTCCTTTGACAATCTGGCCTGAAATATCTTAGCCTCGATAGGATAAAAGTATGGATTTAAAGATAAACAGATGCCCCACAACGGGCGACGACAAAGGCTGTGGTTGACGTGACTGACTCTTCTTTCTGTCCTGTACTTGGTCAGGATTTTGAAACGTTGCCATCTAGAGAAAAAGTGTGTGTTGGGGGGGGGAACCCTCCTCCAGCAAAAATATTATTTTAATAGGTGGAACTGCCTTATGATTAACGGCGTCTTCCGTGCCATCCATTTCTTGAAAGCCGTAACAATAGGAGCCAAACAGGAAAATTACTCATTCTTAGGCAGCCTTGCAAAAAAATCCTGGGGATCGTTGTGCTCCGTTATATCGAGAGTGATTTAAAAAGACTTAAAATACCTCACAGGTTCAGAAAGATTCACATGGGACGATCTTTCTGACTTTTTCCCATACAAGGGAAGTTTGTGGGACACTGCCAGGAGGAGAAGAGATGGGGGGGGGGGACAAAAACATGTCTGATCAGGTATCTGTCATGACAGATAGTCCTCAGCTTACGGCGACAATTGAGCCCAGTGGTTACGTTGCTAAGTGAGAAATTTGTCAAGTGAGTTTTACGACCTTTTCTTGTCACGCACGTTAACCGAATCGCTGCAGCTGTTAGACGAGTGACACGGTCGTTGAGCCAATTCAGTTTGGCTGGTCAGAAGCTCGCAAGAGCTGGTCCTGCTGACCCCTGGGGCGCTGCTGCCGTCATAAAGGCGAGTCGGTGGCCAAGCGACCGAATTCGGATCCCGTGACCGCGGAGCTGCTGCAGTGGTCCTTAAGTGTGGGAAAATGGTCATCGGTCACTTTTTCAGTGCCGTCGTCACTTAGAATGGTCACTACATGAATTGTTGTAAGTTGAGGACTATAGACATGATAGCAGTCTTCCAGTATCTGAGGGGCTGCCACAAAGAAGTGTGGGGGGGTCACGTTATTCACCAAAGCATCAGAGGGAAGGATGAGAAACAATGGTTGGAAACTGACCAGAGAGAGAAGCAACCTGGAACTAAAGAGAAACTTCCTAACAGTGAGGACAATTGACCGGTGGAACAGCTTGCCACCAGAAATAGTGGGTGTCTCCATCACTGGAGATTTTTAAGAAGAGACTAGACCAGGGGTCAGCAACCTCAGCTCTTTTATGACTCGTGGACTTCAACTCCCAGAATTCCTGAGCTATGCTGGCTCAGGAATTCTGGGAGTTGAAGTCCACGAGTCATAAAAGAGCCGAGGTTGCCGACCCCTGGACTAGACAGTCACATGTCTGAGATGGTGCAGGTTCTCCTGCTTTAGCAAGGGACTGGACTAGAAGACCTCCAAAGTCCTGTCCTATCCTATCCTATCCTATCCTATCCTATCCTATCCTATCCTATCCTATCCTATTTCTATTTCTATTTCTATTATTTAGTTGACTTGCTGCAATATCAGGGCAAGCCGATGTACACACAGGCATTAAATTAACAGTCAGGCCTGAGGTTTCTCTCTTATTGCAACCAATGAGGATAACATACGGTTATGAAGAAAGAACTCAGGCAAATCCCTGAGTATTTAAGCAACTGGTGGAAGAAAGACTGCCTTACAGGAAGGTAAATCCCCTGAACTCAGGGGACTTGCCTCAGATTAGTGGGAATAATCCAGCCAAAGTTAACTACTTGTAAATCCCATTGATTCTAGTGTGTCAATATGAAAAATGGGCTTCAGCGCTCCACTTGAAATCAATAAGATTTAAGTATTCTTAACTCAGGCTCAACGGGGCAAGAAGCTAAATTAAGAGAACTAACCGTACAACGAAGCAAGGAAAGGCAACTGCTCCTGACTAATGTTAACAGTGCTTTCTACAATCAGGAATTCTAACGTTCAGGTTGTGACTATTCGCTCAGTGCCAAGAAATATATTATTTGTGGCTAAGACCTCTCGACACATAGACCGTTATCCCAAGGTGGCATTCTTTCTCCGTGCAAACATCTACAAACATTGTTAACATCTAAAATGTTGAAACCTTCTTAAACTCTCCCAACCATCCTCGCTTTATGGATGTTGAGTTTGTATCAAGAAGAGTCACAAATTAGACTGGCCTGTTGTTTGCATCGGACCATACAGCGCATCAAATGCAAGGTTTCTCAACCTTGGCAACTCTTTAAGGTGTACGGATTTCAACTCCCAGAATTCTCCAGCCAGCCAAGGTTGAGCCACATAGATCTAACGTAAGACGTAGCCATATAGCCCACTTAAAGGGACATGGGGAGAAGCCCAATGCGATCGAAAGGAAAAAAATCCTGCAAATAGACCAAAAAACTGCCATTTGCCATCAGTACGTCTAAGATAAAGGAGTCCATGTGGCTGATTCAAGCAGCCCATGAGGTTGGACAATCTTCTGGTTCTGCTATTTTACGCTGATGACCAAGCAGATATTTTTCCCAAGGAAAGGAATAATTCGCTTTCCCATTTTCCTCTTTGCTGTTTTGACAATTTGTGTCAATTTGGAGCAATTCCTTAATGGGGAAAAAAAAGTGTCATATCTGAACATGAGCAACGAAGGTGACCGAAACATAATGAATGGAAGAAATCAAAGGGTTTTTTTTTGTTTAATGCTCAATTGGCATCAGCTTTCCAGATCTCTTAAAAACCCTGGGAAGGAGAGAACTAACAAGGATCCCTATGTAAGTTAACTATATTCTGTCACTTTAACGTAGACTGTGATTGAGGAGCTCTGATAAAAACCTTTCACAATGATTCGAATCCAAGTCCGAATTATGTGTTCTCTTCACTTTCCTCTGTCTGGGGAGAAATCTAGACTTCTTGCAAGCAGAATGTCTGTTTTTTTCCAAGGAATTGCTGCCAAGTTTTGGGAAGGTTTGGATTTATATTCCGTCGGCTTCTGCTAAGCTCAGCTTTGATTTCAGCATCCAGTTAATTTGGTAATAATAATTTTGCTCCAATCTAACGGATGCTCTTAGTCCTAGTTCTCAGAGTGCTGGGAAAAATATTAATAAACCCCCCAAATATTGAAAGATTCTTCTGCTAATTTTATCATGAAACTGAAATAACCCACCCCAGATGCTCTTAGTCCTAGTTCTCAGAGTGCTGGAAAAAATATTAATAAACCCCCCAAATATTGAAAGATTCTTCTGCTAATTTTATCATGAAACTGAAATAACCCACCCCGGATGCTCTTAGTCCTAGTTCTCAGAGTGCTGGAAAAAATATTAATAAACCCCCCAAATATTGAAAGATTCTTCTGCTAATTTTCTCACGATTCTCAAATAACCCACCCCATTGTTTGAGCCATTGACGATTACGCCTTTCCTTTAAGGAAGGAAAAAAAAAACAGGTTACAAATTAGAGCACCAGGTATTACTTCTTAGATCATAAAAGAAGAAACCTTAACGTGTTTTCCTCCAGAATTTAGCTTTACAATCGCTCTTTCTTCCTCCCCACCCTCTCTCTCTCTTATACATACACACACGCACACTATCTCTTTTTGTCCGTTATGTATAATTAATCGTAGATTATTTCATTTCGTTTACAACATTTATGAGCTCCACTTCGTCAGCACGAAAGGCTTGTCCCCTTCTTTTTCTTTCCCAAAGTGGCGTAATTAGTGTTAGCATCTTTTTCTAGCAGGCTACATAAAGTTTAGTGGCTGGATTAAATCATGTCATTAACATAATGTGCTACACAATTTGCCCCTATCTCCCTGCGTTTCCACTACATCAAAGCGCCAGCGAGTGCCAATGTAATTGGCTCTTGCTAGCTTGTCAGCTTGATTCAAGATGACGACTACTGCTTTTGCTTAAAAAAAAGAGAGCTTCTAGGCATGATAATTAATGGAAGGAGGAGGGGTGGGTGGGGAGAATCAGAAAAATGTAAAACTTTGGACAGTTCTTTATGAATATTTCATACGTGTGAATATAATCGGAAGTTAGCATTATCAATTTGATGTATAATACATTGATTAAAAGCCTTGTTACAGTCTCCCGAGCTAGGCGTGGGGCATTTGAGAATTTGCACGGGCGTTCAGAAAGGCTAAAAATACAGCCGAAATAAAATTAAACAATGCTTGTTCTCATCTCTCCACATCTCCCCGAGATTATTTGAGAACAATATAGCTTTCAATTATCACAATAAAATTTTACTGCTGTCAGCTCTCGAGTTATCTTCAAATGTGCCCGCGGGCAGAGTCTTAGCAAAACCAATTTATTCTGCGGTGGCCTCATTCTCCTCTAGGTGTGTTTACATCTTTTCCACTTCGTTATATATAGTCTCTCTTTTTCTTTTCTTTTTAGCACTAATAGCATTTTAGTGAAAACTGTCATCATCATTTTCTTTAAACGAGGTTCTAAAAGTTCATAATTAATGTTGACATCCAGCTTTAAAAAAAAAAAAACAGCTTCCAAAGTCCAGGTGGATGTATCTCTGCTATCCAGGAACATATATGGGAATTTTTTCCCCTCCCACAGTATAGCAAGTAAAATTCTAGGATCGGGGAATTGAAAAGCTTTTCTCGATGTATCTGGGGCTTAGGCTATAGGCGGGAGAATAAGATCACTCTAGAAAAGTAAAGCAATAATAACCATCGTTTATTATTTGGTTTGACGCACAGTCAGCCAGATGTCCAGGCTGGATTTGGCTTTTTTGTCCACCTCTTGAGTCCTTCCCATGCTCCTGGGATAGGCATTTATTTTATTTTTTTATTTATTTTTATTACATTTATATCCCGCCCTTCTCCGAAGACTCAGGGCGGCTTACAAGCTTAGCAGTAGCCTTCATTCTATGTATATGCCTGCTTGTTAGGGCTTTCACACACACACCCCCAAGCGGCATTATTACAAAGTCAGCTTAATTGCCCCCAACAATCTGGGTCCTCCTTTTACCTACCTCGGAAGGATGGAAGGCTGAGTCAACCTTGAGCCTGGTGGGACTCCAACCTGCACTAATTGCAGGCAGCTGGTGTTACTTAAGGAGGCATTAGCCCACTGCGCCACCAAGGCAGTGTTAGAGGTCCCGTCGCGGGATGGGAGCTGTTCCAAGGAAAGCCGCCTTTTGCAATTGACTAATGGCGGATTTGTCAATGCCGATGTGATTCAAGTTGGTGCTCCAGCTGGTTTGGGATTGCACCAAAGGCACCTATATGGCTGTTGGGTCTTACCTTTGCTTTCTTTTGTCCCAGTCGTTCTATTTCTGTTTGCAGGTCTTTGTATTTTGCTACCTTCTCCAGTCCCTTCTCTTCTGTTCTGTCTCCAGGGTGCTGCCGTGTCCACCATCCAGACTTTTTTTGTCTTTCTTATCGAGAAGTCTGGATGACCTTGGGACCAGTCCCTTTCAGCCAACCCACCTCACAGGTTTGTTGTTTGTCAGGGTCTGGTAGCCACCAAAAGAAGTCAAGATGGCGGATGGGAAGTCTTTCTGCTTCCCCCCCCCTCTTTAATATGTGTTCTATCCTGTTATTGCATATATTTGTTTATATTTGGACGGCATTTGTAAACCGGCGCCTATACCCGAGCTGTTTTTGACGGCCGAGTTAAGTATTCGGCAGGGAATTACTCTGAATTTCACTTTAAAAAAATACTTCCTATATATACATGCGACGGGAAGCGAAAGAGGCTGTTTCTAAAGTGAAATTAGACAATGGAGGCAATTTCATTTTTTATGCATGTGAATGTAGGGTGCTTGAGGTTATTAGTTGAAACGAGTAACCTTTCCAAGCCTTCCGCCTCTTTTCGAATTTGAATATGAAAAGCATATTCAAGTCAAAGACCATCACTTTAATGACATTTGGCAGTCATTTGATTTATTAGGTTTTTACGAAAAGAAAATTCCTTTAAATATTTCATCATACTATGCTAATCCTGGTAATATTGCCAGCTGAAGCTGTGTACCTGCATTAGTGGAGACAGAACGGTGTGGAATATTTGCTGTCATCCTGGTAAAATTTCCATGAATCTACTGAATAATAAAACAATCTTATTGAAATATTCAGATTTGAGTTTTTAGTTAAGGTGTCTTAGGATACATAATAAAAGAAAATGCCTTTTGAAAACAGTGGGAGCAAGATGGCTTCATCCAATATTGAAGGAGGTTGACAGCAAGGATATTGTTGTGTAGAAAGGATATGTATTTATTTACCGGGGAAATCCTGGGGTGTTTTCAACGGCTTAATTATAGAATATTCTTCCGAAAAATGTCAGTTGCTATGTCTCACTTGAAAGATTGCATGAATGTTTGGTTTGAAGATAAGCCCAGCATTATGGGTTTTTGTTTTTGTTTTTTTACGTTGTTTAATTTGGTGACTATTAGTGCAAGGTGGGTGATGGAGATAGGAGCCATCAGATTGCATGTGGGAGATAATTGACTTTCAAGTCAAACAGGAACCATCATGAGAGAGTTGAGAAGAACTTGACAGCTGAGAACCTCCAAGGTGTTCAGTTTGTTTCTTGAAGAGACAAATCTCACCCTTCAAGTGTTCTTCAGCCTAACCTCATTTTGAAATCGCACAGGTTGTGCGTCCTTTGAAAACCACCAACTTAATGCAGGAGAGGTTCCTTGCGCGCTTGTCTTTTAATATTTAACACGGAGTGCCTTCCACCTCATGGACAGTGTTATTTTGAGCGATAACACGTTAAGTGGATAGTGCAATCAACACGCACTTTTTTTTTACACCATCAGAGATTTCCTTTTAATCTTCAAAAAAAAATGAAGACATCTTGTAAATGCACGCTCATGTATTAAAGATGGTGATTTTTTTACTACACCCAGAAAAGCTAGCGGTTTCAAGGGCAATCATGTTACATGATGATCCGAGAAGATCTACTTTGTAGTGTGAAAGGTGTGGTGGTTACACCAGAGAGTAGTTCCCCCGGACATAGGTTGGTTTCATGTTTAGTGGATGTACCATTTAGCAAATGGCGGAAAGAAGTGTAAATGGCGGATCCAAATGGAGGGAAGAAGTGTAAAGGGAGGTAATAATTAAAGAAGAAAAAATAATTATTTATTATAGGTCACATAAAACATAAGTTGGTTGCCTCTTGGAAGGACTGTAGGATTTCCCAAATCAAGACTCCTTTGCAGCTCTGTCACCCAAGACCTTCTGTGTGACATGTCTACTTGTGGAACATTGATGGTGACGATGATGTTATCCATTCAGTTGTGTATGACACTTGACAATTCTGAATCAGAATCAGAAGAGAGCTGGAAGGGACCTTGAAGATCTTCTAGTCCAGCCTCCTGCTCAAGCACTTATACCATTTAAGACATGTGGCTTAAAAATCTCAGGTGATGGAGCACCCACGATTTCTAGGGGCAAGCTGTTCCACTGGTTAATTGTTCTCACTGTCAGGAAGTTTCTCCTTAATTCCAGGTTGCTTCTCTCCTTGATCTGTTTCCATCCATTGTTTTTTTGTCCTGCCTTCTGGTGCTTTGGAGAATAACTTGACTACCTCTTCTTTGTGGCAGCCTCTCAAATACTGGAATACTGCTATCATGTCCCCCCTAGTCCTTCTTTTCTCTAGACTGGCCAGGTCTAGAGAGACCTTCTGTGGGGCCAAGTCTCTCCCCATCTTCCGATCTTGCACTGCTTCTTTGAGTTGTTCTATGCTCTGGCTGGTGTCAGCTTGGATGGTGTCCTGCCTCCGTGTTCTTTGACGGCCTGGTTTCCTTTGACCGCTATCTCTTCCAAACGTAATTGCTTTCTTCGGTGAATCCCGCAACATGACATGGCCCAAGTAAGCGAGACTGTGGTGCATTTCAAGCTGAAAGGTCCTGTGGTTTGTCTTTAACCAGACTGCTGAAAGAATCCGAATCGAAATAGTGTCGCTCAGCCTCACGGACCGCCAGATTTTGATGGATGAGATGATCCAGCGGCTTTTCATAGAGTCCAAGTTCTCCAGTTTCAAAACAGCTGAAACTCCTGTGGCGCTTCCAAAACCCAGAAGCAGGCAGCGGGTGTATTATAACTACAGCCATGGTAGGAATTCATTTAATATTTATTTCATTTCATCTTTCTAAATCACTGGTTTTGTGTGTCTCTTCTTCTTCTTCTTCTTCTTCTTCTTCTTCTTCTTCTTCTTCTTCTTCTTCTTCTTCTTCTTCTTCTTCTTCTTCTTCTTCTTCTTCTCCTTCTCCTTCTCCTTCTCCTTCTCCTTCTTCCATCCGTAATAGATTTTATTCATTTTGGCCAGTATCCTCCCGTCCCTGATAACCAATCAATGTCCTCCAAAAAAAATCGCAACAAGTATAAACTGTAGAGATAACTTGGTATCCACATTAGGGGAAAATAAGCAGTGGGAATTTGCAAATCAATGGCTCCAGTTTGAAGGCCAATGTGATTTTTCATAAGGGATTAAATGTCCCTTCTTGTAGATTGTGACATTTTAGATACTGTTGATTAGGACAGGAAGAAGCAGAAAGAATCTAGTGGTGGAGATGGCTTCTTTCAGGTCCCTTAGCATATAGCCCAAAGGAATATGTTACAACAAGATGGATTTTGAAATAGGATATTTCTGGTCAATATAAACATAAAAAATAAGATAGCAAAACACGAATTGGATAAAATCGGGGCTACTTAAAATGTCCGCAATTGCATGAGTACCAGTGCATAATTCCTGGTGTTTATTTATTTTGCTCATTAGCTTATTTATGGACCAAACCTGGATGCAATATTCCAGGTGTGGTCTTACTAAGGATTTATAAAGTGGTATTAATACCTCACATGATTTTGATTCTATGCCTCTGTTTATACAACCAAGGATTCTTGCATACAAGCATATTACAAATCAGTTCTCTAACCACCTGAACTTTCTCTTGGGAAATAATTTTTCTGCCTTTGCCACGAAGTTAGCAGAGAGAACTCTTTTCTTTGCTGTTCCTAGGATATTACTTAAATAACTGGTCATCTAATATTTCCTCTGTGCCCGCTCTCCTTGTAAAGAAACGTCATTCCACAGAAAGTGCCCTAATGAATTTGGTGTTTCATAATGTCGGCAAGAAAGCCAATAATCTAATAGTAATGAAGTCAGAAACGTGCGTGTTTACTATAGCTTTACTCCATTTCTTATTCAGGCCTAATTAGATTTGGGTATGTAGAATATTTGAGGTTAATTGAATATTTTCTTTAATAAAACTGAGATTTACATGGTGGGGAAAGGAAGTGTACTTTGAGCTTAGGGAGAAACTAGCAGCCCCACGGATTTTGTATGAAAAAAATAATCATGATAAACTCAGGTGTAATTTGAGAAGTCATTATTTCTTGGTAAATAAATGCCTTTTTTATTGGATTCTTTTATTATATTTATGTCTCAAGCATTGTGGCTGGCTTTTTGAGAAACTGCTGTTTCCATCTTAGCTGAGACAAAGAGATCTTGTGAAATTCTGCCTTAATAAGCAACCTTTCATATAAGAACTGAGTATCGTTGGGTCCCTAGCCATTTGCTTTTCCTTTCTAATCTATAGATAGAAGGAGGAGAGAAGTCACAGTTAATAAATTAAATGCTCTTAGTAAATCATAATACTATAATGGGCCCAAGCTTGTCTGTTAATTAGGGACATTATTTTGCATATAGCTTTATTCATGTTAAAAAAAATCTGTCTAAAGAATTATGCAAAGAAGATGGACAGTGGGCTTCAGAAAGGAACATTTGGATATTTTCCCAAAATTGAAGAACTGCAGTTTCCAAGCTCTCCTATCATTGACACAAGAAGAGATAGAACATCAAAACTTGGAAGTTGGGACATATGGTAGGACTTGCCTCTGACAGTTACTTAACCATAAAATCATATAGGCGGATGGTTTATGACACTAGTGGTGTGAGCTTAGTTGTTTTCTTGGAGACGTTTCATTATCCAAGTAGGTGACATCATCAGTCCTTAGAAGGTGCTTCTAGCACTGATGATGTCACCTAGTTGGGTGATGAAATGTCTGCAAGAAAACAACCAACCTCAAGAGAGAGCACCAAGGACTTCCCATAGAAGAATGCTATTACCTGCTTGCCTACATTGCCATTTGCCTCTAGATAAGTAAATTGGTAGTATTTTCCTATCCAGATAGCATAAAATCTGAATCTTATTTCTCCTTTCCCCGCCAAGTCCTTCTACTTATAACCTGTTGACATATCAAATAGTACTTCAGAATAAAATATATTTTTTTAGAAAAGAAACAAATATTTGAGAAGGCATTAATTAGCACACAGACACTATACTAATCATTTTCAGCCTGAACTCAACAAGACTTTTAATTCTCAAGAGTCAAATATTAAGGGTGTAAGCAAGTTTGTTCACTAAGGTGACAGATATAAAGAGCGACACACAAATGGAGATGCTTAATTTCACCTTGAAAAATATTATTCCCTCCCTCCTTCCCCTGGTCCCTCAATCTCGTTTTCTCTCACTGCCTCTTTGGACTAAACCACCCTAATTGAAATGAGAAAGATTAACTTCACTTGATAGATACCGATAACAAGGAAATAGCATTTATATTTCATAGAGCTGAAAGAATATTGCCTCAACTACGCTGAGAAAGCAGGAAAAACAGCCTAGAAACAAGATTAATGATTGTGGGCCTAAAGAATGTTATCTTGGCTGTGTATAAACCTGCTTGCAAATTGACAATCGGGCAAGAAGCGTAAGATTAATGAAATATTCCCAAACTTTTCTTTTTCTTTTCGAGACTTACATAGAGTTAATCAGAAGCCTTGAGCTTTGAGGAACGAATAGTGACTGAGTACTCTTTGGATTCAGAGTAGTATGATGGAAGAAACATTCTTTCCACATACAGGTAGTCCTTGACTTAACGACCATGACTGAGCCCAAAATTTCTGTTGCTAAGTGAGACCATTCTTAAGTGAAATTTTGCCCCATTTTTACGACTCTTCTTACCACAGGCGTTAAGGGAATCTTGGCAGTCGTAAAATGAGTAACCCAGTTGTTAAGTGAATCTGGCTTCCCCCATCGACTTTGCTTGTCAGAAGGTTGCAAAAGGGGAATCAACGCGATTCCCCGGGACGCTGCAACAGTTGTAAGTACATGTCAGTTGCCAAGCATCCGAATTTTGATCACGTGACATGGGGATGTCGCAATGGTTGTAAGTGTGAAAAAAGGTCACTTTTTTATTGCCGTTGTAATTGTCACTAAATGAACTGCTGTGATTCAAGGACCGCCTGTATAGACTACAGGAATTATGTCAAGTTTATTTCTAGGATTTGATTCAGAAAAAAAAATGATAAGACCACAAACCTTGTTTGGACCGATTTTGGCACAACTGGTTATCCGGGAGGCGTAGCAGCTTTTGCAAGAAATCCAGTTTGACTGTTGTTAGTGACTGAGACCTCAGTTCCCACGACCACCCCTGAGAGTATGTGTGTTCCATCTTCTCTGTTCCAGCTGAGGAGCTCCAAGCTGGAGAAGAGTAAAGGATAAGTAAGGAATGGACAGTGTGGGGAATTCTGGGAGTTGAAATCCACACCTCTTAAAGTTGCCAAAGTGGGACAGCCCGTTCGCACCAGTTCGGCAGAATCAGTAGCTAATTTTTTGTTGCCCAGGCCTAGAATAGACTTCTGGGAGCGGCATCCAGACAGAGAACTGGTTGTTCACATATTTGAGTCCCACCACTGGACGTGGCCCTCAACCACCAAAACATCGCCTGCTGCTCTGCCTAAATCGAAATGGCTATTGCTCGACTTGCAGAAGCCTAAGCTGAGAGCGTTGGACATCATTTTTTGATGATGTGCATTGCTAGAACATCCAAGCCTTGGGCACCAAATAAATGCAAGGCCAAGACCAAACTCAACCCCAGCTCAACCTTTCTGGTAGCTTATTTATCAGTCAAGGTAGCTGCAGTCTATGTCTCTCTTTTTTTTCCTCATTTTTATTCACTTGATTTCAAAAAGAGGGTTCAAAAGAGTCTGGAAGATCTTTTAAAAGTCTGATACTCTCACCTGAGGGCAGGTGGTCTTCACTCAATATCTCACATCAAGAACAGTCCAGCAAAGGGGTCCGCGGTTGAAATAATCTTTTTTCTCCCTTCAACTGAACAGCGGGTCCCTTTGAGCATTATCAAAACCACGAGGAAAGACCTCCGTGTTGAGGATTCAGAGCCATCTGGGTTTTTGTGCTTTTTTTGTTTTTTGGTTTTTTTTTAATAATTCCACCTTTTCTGGAAATATTTGTCTCTGTCTGAGAATAAAGCCTGCTCATCTGCCCTCCACATTCTGCCTTCTAGAATTGGCTTCCAGTCTTTATTCCCGTTTTATGTTGCGCATCTTGTACCAGATGGGAACTCTATGTGCGTACAAGTCATTGCAGAAGAATGCTTGGCCTTGTGCTATCGTTTCTTTCTAAAAACAAAAACCCCCCAAAAAAGGTGAATGTGAATCAGGGCAGCATTTTATTTCAGGGGGTTTCAATCAACACCGAGGGATTATTTGAGGTTGCTGAAATCAACACGTAGGATCAGCCTGTGCAAAAGACGTCATGTGTCGTAAATGCATTTATTTAGTTGCTGGCACTTAATGACTTAACCGTCCTTTCTGTTCGATTTTGCAGTAATATATGTCGATCAAGCCAAGCACAAAGCAAGGTGGGATTATCTCAAGGCTGTACTTTGTGGATCTGAGCCCAGGCATGGAAGGTAAGGTTTTGAGAAGACACTTTGATTTATATTCCTTAGTAATAATTAATAAATGGAATGGAATGGAAGGTAAATGGAATGGAATGGAATGGAATGGAATAGGAGTTGGAAGGGACCTTGGAGGTCTTCTAGTCTAACCCCCTGCTTAGGCAGGAAACCCTATAACAGGGGTAGGCTGGCTCAGGAATTCTGGGACTTGAAGTCCAGGAGTCATAAAAGAGCCAAGGTTGCCTACCCCTGCCCTAGACCATTTCAGACAAATGGCTGTCCAGTCTCTTCTTAAAAACCTCCAGTGTTGGAGCATTCATCACTTCTGGAGGCAGGTTGTTCCACTGGTTAGTTGTTCTGTCAGGAAATTTCTCCTTAGTTCTAGGTTGCTTCTCTCCTTGATGAGTTTCCATCCGTTGCTTCTTGTCCTGCCTTCTGGTGCTTTGGAGAATAGCTTGACTCCCTCTTCTTTGGGGCAGCCCCTGAGATATGGGAACCCTGCTATCATGTCACCCCTAGTCTTTCTTTACTAAACTAGACATACCCAATTCCTGAAAAAATTTCATCATACGTTTCAGCCTCCAGGCCCCTAATCATCTTTGTTGCTCTTCGCTGCACTCTTTCTAGAGTCTCAACATCTTTTTTAACTGCAATAGCAGGAAAGGAAAAAGGAGCCAGTGAGGTCATAAATACTTGGGAAAACGTGACTTTTGCTTCCGATACTCCAGCAGCAACATGATCAACGTGTTATTTCTATCCGGGTACTTGACAGTAGCGTGGATGCAAGCAAGCTGTTCTCAAAAAATGTCATTCTAATGCCCGTGATTCTTCTGAGGAAATGTAAATCCACCCTTCACGGTATCTGAATGCGGCTTACACTTTTCAAAAGCAAAGAACTGTTTTCCTTTTTCACGTCCACCCAGCGTGCGTTGTCTGTATGTGGAGAGAGGAATTCATTTCAATTTCAAAATCTCTGCTATTTTGATCATAGCTGGAGCAGTTGCTGGCTTAGTTGGTTTCAGAACCGCTGATTAGCTTTATGCACCCTCAGATTGTCCATGTGTTCACAGATAAGCAGCTTCAACTAACGGGATATTAGCTGGCAATAAGGCAATAAGCTTACCTTTCCTCCATTTTATTTCCAAACTGAGCTTCATATGGTGGCTGGCACGTAGGTTTTTTTTTTAATGGAATCCAACAGGAAGTGCCATAAAGTCATCCCTTAAGAGCGGGCATGTCTCACATCTAAAGCACTTTGAAGTTCAGAAAGATTATTTTTTCTTTCCCCCCCCCACACACTTTTCTCATTTCAGCAAACAAGCAAAGGACTTCCAGATTTACTGCATACATTAGTCAGATGAATAACATGCCAGGCCTAGTAAAACTCCAAATAAAGTTGAAGATATCCCGGTAGTCCTATAATCCATGGCACAGATGATTGATTTATATGACAAATTCAAGCCTAATGACTAAGCGAAATCTTCTGCTTAATATTCTTTGCAGTTAAGCCTGTCTTTATGTAGAAGCCAGCTAAAAATGTCTGGGTCAGTCTAAAATGGACAATTTTTTTGATTCTGGACATCCTTACTCATAATATCCTGCCAACATTATGCATCTTTTTTTTAAATAACAGGGGAGGACATCCATATTTAATTTGTGCATGGTGCACCAAACATATTTCTATAGACCATTTTCCCCAATTGTCCGTTCTCAAGAACCATTGCCAATCGAAGAAGTTACTCATACGAATGGATCCATGGTTGGATTCATTAAGTTAGACCAATGTTATTATTTATATCACGCCATTATTATTTTTACAAACAACTCAAGGCAGGGAACGTATCCAACACAATTTCCTCCTCCCATTTTCCGCACAACAACCCTGTGTGATGAGTTGGGCTGAGAGAGAGGGACTGTGTCACAGTTGGCTTCCATGCCTAAGGCAGGACTAGAACTCAACATCTCCTGGTGACTGGCCCAAAGTCACCCAGCCAGCTTTGATGGCTCAGGCAGGACTAGAACTCGCTGTCTCCTGCTTTCTAGCCTGGTGCCTTAACCAATTATAGCATCTTCTCCTGGTTTGCCCCTCACAACTTGTCCCCACGTGTGGACCACTTGAAGATGTGAATCGTCCCTTGCTCCCTCGTCCGATTCGAGAGCCTTCTTTGAAGCCCAGCCATCAAGAGAGATGGGAAATGCATATTATTGTTCTCAACTACACAGATGCCGCGGATTGTGAGGTTGGCGGCTTTGCTCCGCTGGCACATGTTTCCTATCACAAGGCCCTGTATAATAATATCAGAAGATTTCTTCCCTCCCCCCCCCCACCCTTTCATTTGAAACAGGAACCAAACTTTAAAGTTTAGGAAACCAAACAACCCGGGATAAAAATATCGCTCTAAATTGGCCACGTATGTGGGGAAAGGAAATTTCAGGGATAACTAAAATTACAGTAAGTTGCACTGCACCAAAGACAGTGAGAATTAAAGTTATGCTTAGGTTGCAGATTGAATTTCCCAGGTGCCCGCAGAGATTTCCATCTTCTGGTCAATGGGGAAAAGTGATTTAATAAAGAGCAACCGGGTTGCCGTTCTAAACATTGTCCCAATTGCAGGTGTGAAGTATTTTTTTTAACTCTCCAGATGTGCTGTAGAATATACCATATGAATGCAGTGCGTTTGTTGGATTTGGAAATTGCCCATTTCCCTCGCAGAGCAACTGCAACTTCCCTCATTCTGCAACTGAAATATAGGCTGAATTTGTGCACTCAGTCCCAAAAATAATGAGAAGGCTGGAGGCAGTTTCTAAAGAAAAGAAACAACCATGGGTTGTTCAGCTGGTTTGTAAATCAGCTCTTCTGTCAATAACCAGAAGAAATGGACATAATAAGTAAATAAATTAAGGAGTTAGTCACAATTCTGAATTCACTCCTAATAATAAGCTCTCGACAAAACCATTCAGGATTCTTCAGCCAACTCTGGTTTGCTTTCAATATTTTAAGCAGTTATTTTATCCTGATTAAACTAAAGACAACGTTGTGGCTTAATATCCTGCAAGAATCAAATCACAAGGTGATGAATAATAAACCACAATGTTAATGCACTTACGTTAACGCCTATAGATCTGGGTTAAGGAGGGCTTTGTATGTTGCCCCAACTTACGTAAAAAGATTCTTGCTGTTGCCAATAACGTGATCTTTTGGGCCAGCTGGGAAGCTAAATTAAAGATTTTCGAAGCCACATCTGCTCTACCCAGAATGGTGTTAATTTGCATCAACGTCGATGTTTTCTTTGTTTGGTTTGGTTCGAGAAAGGAACATGCGCAATGTGCTTCACAATCTGCAAAGCTAATTTTCTGCGGTCTGGCTAAACTTTTCCGAGTGTAGTGGCTTCGCTGAGGCGCCAAGGAAAGTCGTCCTTGCCACTCGCCTTTGTACTTTGTGTCATTCCACACTGCCAAGTAAACAAACAAGGCCGACGTATTGTTTAATGTTTATTCGTCGAACGAAAATTACGAATTTGAACCAGCAAGATGAAAAAAATTAAAATGTGGCGGGAGGAACGACAGGCGCGGGAGTGTACTTACGCACGGCCCCATTTTGGAATTTGTTTCTTGGTCTGTTGTGTTGTTTTTTTTAAGAGGGGTAGCATTGTTTTAAATTGGTTCTCCCCAAAAAGGGTTTCCTTCCATTCTTCATCTAAACATAAGCAAGCACGCGTTCCAAAATAATATTTCATCCCAGAACGTTTTGTACATGAATTAATAGTTTCATTGGCAGAACGTCAAATGCCAGAGCCCACCACAAGCAATATTTACGGCTCAAGGACATTCTCCTATATTATATATTGGAAACTTCTGAAATAGCACATTTTATCCTAGTTTTTTTTAAAAAAATGCTTATGGATGGGACAGATTAAAGAGTTTCCTTTTTCTGTTTGAAGGAGAAGCCAGAATGCTGCAAGACCCCTTTTCCCAGGCCCCGTCTACCATTCCACAAAGTATCTTAGATAGGAATGCTAACTTATAAAATAAGAATAATACATTGTTTCTGGTCTTGCGTGATACCCTGTTCCCCCCCCCTTGATGATCCTTTTCCTCCTTCCTCCCTACAATTTTTTTTGTTTCTTTGTTTATTTCCAAGGGCCTAGTTCTGGGTCTGTTAAACAGAGCTAGGAATTGTAAACTAACCAGACTCATTGATTGAGATGGGCAGCTAGAGGGAGGGAAGGAAGGAAGGAAGGAAGGAAGGAAGGAAGGAAGGAAGGAAGGAAGGAAGGAAGGAAGGAAGGAAGGAAGGAAGGCACTATGAGGCAGGGGCACCCTTAATTCAGCTCTGAGCAGTTTCCCACGATCATAAGAGCCAAATGTGTTGAGAGCATAAATGAATGTAGCTACCAGCACTCTGATGCTACGTAGCACATTGTTGATGCTCTGTTGGAAGATGATCTAAGTACTAAATTGCCCCTTATGTTAGCCAAATGCATCATTAAAGCAGCCGCTTCCCTTCCGAACAAAAAGCAACTCCTTTCTCTTGATCCATAGGGATGTTCCCGGTCCATATCAGAGCCTCCCCCAAAGACCCCAAAGGACCTTCTTGGCCCAGAAGGTGCTGTTGAGAACAAATCAACCATGCTCTTCTCTTGACTCCTGTGGCCGGTTAAGGCTGGGACTGGATCCCCTCCTGGCCCTGAACTGCGAGGGATCCAAATCTATTTCAACCTCATTGAACCCAGCTGAGGTTTCATCTAACTTTTTAAAATCCCAATGCAATGTCAGAAATAATTCTCCTCCTTCCCCCCCCTTCTTTTTTCGTCTTCTCCAGTATACGATTTACAGTGGTCAGCGACCCACCGGAGGATCAGCAGGATCTGGAATGTGAAGATATTGGCTATGCTTACGTGAATTTAAGCCAGATCTTCCAGCAAAGGCAAGACCTTATTGACCGGGACATTGATGGTAAGTCCAGGGTGGTTCTTCTGACACCAGTGTCTCCAGCTTCCCAATTCACAAACCCTTAAGGATATTAAGTACCTAAGATCTAATATTATGGATGTCTGTGCTCAGTCATCCAGGTTATAGTTATCCCAAAGATGCTTTTTTTCACGAGGCAGCTGGACTTTCTAGTTTTTCTTTGAAGACGTTTCGCTTCTTCAGCTCCGACAGGATGGTGGGGTCAGAGTGAAAGAAGCTTCTTGGACGAGAAGCAAAATGTCTTCAAAGAAAAACTAGAAAGTACAGTTGTCTCCATAAAAAGCATCTTTGGCATAATATTACGGAAGGTGTCCACACATCCTTAAGCAAAAAAAGGCATTAAGAATCGTTGACGGTTGATAGTTGGTTGGTCCTACCTTGAAAGAAAACATCAAGACGCCTTAATTCAAATGTGGGTTTTCTTGACCAACTTCCTTCTAAGGCGTCTCAAGTACAGGTCATTCTCAGTTTACAACTGAGTTTGTTTCGTGACTGTTCGAAGTTACAGCGGCACTGGACAAAATGGCTTCCGACAGCTTCCTACGAGCAAAGTCAAGTGGGGGAATTCGCTTAACGACTTCATGACTAAATCTAAAGAAACTGGTAGATCAAGGATCTTGTTAGTTCCAAGCAACTAGTCAGAATGATTCTTTCTCGTCAGTACCAGAAGAACAAAAGTAACTTTCGAAAAAGACTAATCATGTACATGTAGTCCTCAACTTATGACCCCAATTGAGCCCAAACTTTATGTTGCTAAGTGAGTTTTTAAAGTGAGTTTTCCCCATTTTACAACCTTTCTTGCCACTGTTGTTAAGTGAATCAGTGCAGTTGCTGCATTAGTATCATGGTTGCTAAGCGGATCTGGCTTCTCCGTTGACTTTGATTGACCAAAGGTCGCAAAAGCAAGTCATGTGACCCGGGGACATTCAGTGCCAAAGGACCAAAAAGTTCAGAAAATTGGGCACGATTCGTTTTAACGACCCCACGGCTTAAGCAACGGGGGATTCTGTCCCCAGTGGTTGTGATTGTCCGTGGAGGAGCTATCCCGTCACGTGAGAGAGTCAGATGGAAGCTGCCTTCCGAGACAATCGAAACGAATGAGCTAAAACATTAATCTCAGTTTCAGAAGGAAACCCTTTTTTTTAACCGATGTCCTTTCAAAGATTTTTTTTTTTTTGCTTTTCGAAAGAGAGAGAGGGAAAGGGTTTCCCCAGAAAACCCGGCAGCTTGGCTTTGGGTCTCAACCCCGTCACCTCCTAAACAGACCACCGACGCTCCATGGTTTGGCCTGGGATCCACGTTGCTCAGGGTGGGCCATCGTTTCAGCCTCTCTCCCCAAGAGCAGGTCCCGATGCTCCTTAGAAACGTGGAGCTGAAGGCTTGCAGACATTAAATCAATCTTCCTCTGCCTCCCTCTCGCTCCATTTTTTTAATTTTTAATTTTTATTTTTTTGTAAGCCTGTCCCAAGTCCTTTTTCGGTGCCCGGCTGAAGCTACTCAGAGATGCAGAAGTGAAGATGTCCGTCAACCTGCTTCTTGATGGGTCATTCTCTTTTCTGCCGCTTTTTCCCTTCTCTAGTCTTCCGTTCGCAAGACAACAGAGCGGTGATCGGGAAGCTGAGAGTGACGGTCGAAGCCTTGGCAGCCCTCAATTCGGTCTGGAAGAAACGCACCAACGCTCAGGAACCTGGAGGCCTGGGCCTGTCCGATGGAAAGCAAGAGAAGAGAGTACCTTATATTTAAATGTATCGTTTGTATGTAAAGCCTGCCGGGTTTTGCAGTGTAAAGTTTGTATATTTTTGTCTTCTCGGTTTGAATTTATGTTTTTCGATTTCTTTCCGTCTGTCCCCAGCCCAGGGCTATCATTCCAGCCCATCAGCCTGTAAATAATTAATATCTACATGATTGAACGATGGACGTTTTTGTTAATTGGATATATGTATATACAGAGAGAGAGACTTTTGTCGTGTGTGTGTGTGTGTGTAAATATATTCCACATACAAAAGTCATGAAAAATCAAGTAATTATATAATACTACTACTACTAATAACAATACACTTAAGCCTCAGAAAACTGATTAAAAATACCTCTATGTTATCCCTAATCACCCCACTAAATGGAATGCATGCAATTAGCCTCATTAAGAATTTTATACTGCAAAGCTTTTATTAGAAGCAATATATGAAAATTACTTGGATAAATGTGTTAATCTGCCTCTTTAAAATGCTAATATCCATTTTATGCACATTAAGTCTCAGTATGCGTTTTCTTTGATGCATGCCATTTCTATCAATTAAATACAAAGAATGAGGCTAGTCCCCAGATTTATTAAATTACTGCAAGCTTTTATGAAAAAGAGAGAGAGAGAGAGAGAAAGAAACACACAACTTTTGCCCTTCTGCTAACAGTTGAGATTATCAAGTTTGGGTGTGTGTGTGTCCCATAAATGGTGCTTATGGATGTGTACGTGGGTGTCTAGAAAGGGAAGGTCATCTGTAAGCAAAAGAGAATTACATATATATCAACCATGTATTAAAGTGTTTTATACTTCAGGCTTAGCTCCTCCTCCCCTTCTCTGCTTGGTCTGCGTTCTCCCATTTAGATCATATTTATGTACATGATACAAAGTAGTCCTCGACTTACGACTGTTCATTTAGTGACCATTCAAAGTTACAACGGCACTGAAAAAAACTGACTTAGACCATTTTTCAGAGTTACGGCCGTTGCCGTCTACCCAGGGTCAGGTGATCCAAATTCTGATGCTTGGCAGCTGGCTCATATTTATGACGCTTGCAGTGTCCCTCTGGATCATGTGATTCCCCTTTTGCAAACTTCTGACAAGCAAAGTCAACGGGGCAAGCCGGATTCGCTTAACGACCCTATTACTAATAACTTGCAGCTATTCGCTGAACGACGGTGACAAGTAAGGTCAGTAAAACGGGGCCAAAAATTCACTTAACGGCTGTCTCACTTAGCAGCAGAAATTTGGGAGGTAGATTGGGGACTACCTGCTTAGCCTGGAAATTTACAACTTTCCAGTCACGTTGATGAAAGATTTAAACGAAATTTGCAAGGAACAGGTAACATTTTAAAAAAAAACCTCACAGGAAAATAAGAGTCGGAAGGAGCTACTGTTAACACTGGGTCCAAAGCCCTCTGCTCACTTCTGTGAAAGAGAAGTGTATTATTTCCATAAGCAATTTGTTTGTTTGTGTGTGTGTTTGTGCGTGTGCGTGTGTGTGTGTGTGCATGCATTATTTTCAATTCTTTAACTGGGGATTTTGTCTGGGAAGAGCGCCCCCCGCCGTTTGCAAAACAGGCGATCTTTCCTTTTTTGTGAGCATATGTAAAGTATTCGGGAAGATAAGTAATTTATTAAAATCCACCTAATTTGCCATGATATATTAAATCTCTGCTTCAGTGATCACAGACCATTTCATTTAGAGAATTAGGCATTCCCTCTTTGTGTGATTAAAGGTCTGGAAAATGAGTTCTTTGCTGCTATTTGTGAACACTCCGAGCCTGCTAATGGCGAGGAGATGGAATAGATTATGAGACAATTCATTACCGTTCAGCAGAAAGAGCGAGCAGGGGAGGGGAGGCAGACAAAATATGGTGGGGGGGGCGTTTAAAAAGAAAGAAAAGAAAAGCACAAGGGTGAAGATCTGCATATAGTTTGAACCATCCGGGCCCAGAGTTAGTCCTCAACTCCCAACTCTTCGTTTACTGGCCAAAGTTACAACGGCACTGGAAAAAGTGACTTACGGCTGGTTTCCATGCAACCGTTGCAGGTTCCCTGCGGTCACGTGATCAGAATTTGGGCACTTGGAAACTGACATGTTATGGTGACAGTTGCCCTGCCCCGGGGTCACGCGATCACCATTTTGTAACCTTGCCAGCTGGCTTCCAACAAGCAAAGCCAATGGGGGAAGCCAGATTCATTTAACAACTGCACAATTCACTTAACAACAGTGGCCAAAAGGGTTGTGAAATGGGGCACAACTCATTCAACTGCCGTCTTGCGTAAAAATGGAAAATTTGGGCTCAGTTGGGGTAGTAAGGACTCCCTGTAATAATGGCTTCAGTTATGTGTCTTCCTAGAGTGGGTTTTGAAGCAGCAACCTTGCAGGATTAATTTGTGGATGTATATCAAGAGGCCAATATCTTGTTAATTAAGTTGGAACAATTAAGCAGCAGAACAACTTGCCTCCAGAAGTTGTGGAGGCTCCATCACTGGAGGTTTTTATGAAGAGACTGGACCATCATTTGTCTGAAATGGTACAGGGTTTCCTGCTTCAGCAGGGGTTGGACTAGAAGACCTCCAAGGTCCCTTCCAGCCCTGTTGTTTTGATTTAAGCTTGTCTGCTACCCATCTCACCAAAGATGACTTGAATATCTTGGCCACAAAAACTCCAGAATTCTGCCTTTGGAATTTTTTACTCCCTCTTTCTCACTCATAAGGGATTGTTGAGTATCTCAGAGGATTAAACTTTGCAAGTTCCCACAAATATTTGCACCGTCAAGAGACATTCTAGAAACCTCAGATGCCGACTCTGCAAGGTCTCTTCCATTCTTCTCAAACAGACAGACGTTGGTGTTCTCGCTCTGGATTCATCTCACTGCCGTTGGCCCATATTTCCTCGTATTCTTTGGCTTCCCACCACACTATTGTCATTAAGGCTCCTTCTTATACATTACGATAATTAAAACCAGTTCGATTTGACACCAAGATTAACCCCGAGCTTTTCAGAAAGGCAGTTGTGGTATTTCAACAGGAGGTTTTGATTATTTGCCTAATATTTTGCAACCTCCAAAGAAAATACTTTCCAAGAAAAAGAAATTAATCAGGACACTTAGACCTATTCCCAACTGTGGATCAAACTCTGTGATGCGGCTATGCAGTTGAAGGTTCAAGGCAGAGGTGCCCAACCTTGGCAACGTGAAGACTTGTGGCCTTCAACTCCCAGAAATCCCCAGCAACCATGCTCCACATGTTTTGTTGGAGGTTGTCAAGTTGCTGAGGTTGAGAAACTCTTCTGAGGTCTTCTGCTGCCGCAACAGTCCGACTTTTCAAGTTGATAAGACTTCTTGATAACCAATGAAAATGCTGGATGGGTACAGCAAATATTCTAGTCTACTGTTTACATTGTGGTAATTAATAGCTCCCAGCTGTATCATGTCAAATGAGAGAGAGATGAGGACTCACAATTTTTTTCTCATTACCAAATGTGTTTTGTTTTTTGTTCAGTTTGCCGCAGCACCTTCTCATTTATATTAGTTTGCTGCTATTCTGCTTTTATAAGGGCGTTGGCTCAGTGGGTTAGGACACTGAGAAGATCGGCAGTTTGGCGGGTCGAATCCCGAATGCCGCATATCAGAGTGAGCGCCTGTTACTCGTGCCAGCTTCTGCCAACCTAGCAGTTCAAAAGCATGTAAAAATGCAAGTAGAAAAATAGGGTGGGAAGGTAACAGCGTTCTGTGCGCCTTTGGCATCTAGTCATGCCGGCCACATGACCACGGAGACGTCCTCGGACAAAAGGCTCTTCGGCTTTGAAACGGAGACGAGCACCGGCCCCTAGAGTCGGAAACGACTAGCACGCATGTGCGGGGGAACCTTTACCTTTACCTTATTTTGCTTTTACTTCTTAAGGGTGCCTTTGGAAATTGGTGCAAGGGAATGACGTTTATGTCATTGCTCTCAAGTTAGGCATGTCTAACTTGGTGAAACGCCCTGGAGGAAAAAAGGGGGATTTAAAACACAAAACCTACAAATATTTTGTCACGTGCACAGAAAGAATTGACTTCCTAACTCATCCGAAGTCCACCGGGCTGGGAAAATGGTTAAATTTCATTCTGTGTGAACCAGGATTTCTACAGCCACACATTTTCATATTGGGAAAAAATGTCACTATTGTGAGCAGTTCAACCTCAGCACTTTGAAATATAAAACACTGTACATTTGAACAACCATCTTCACAAGATTGATTAGGAGGAGGAGGAGGAGAAGAAGAAGAAGAAGAGGAGGGGGAGGAGGAGGGGGAGGAGGCTATTTGGTTGCGTCTGACTCTGCCAGGTCCCTCCTCATCTTCTGATCTCGCAGTACTTCTTTGAGTTGTTCTATGTTCTGGTTGGTGTCAGCTTTGAAAGCGTGCAAAACCCATTTTCTTTGGCAGCCTGGTTTCCTTTGACCTGCTAACTCTTCCAACTATAACCGCTTTCCCCAGTGAGTTCCTCCACATGACATGGCCAAAGTAAGTGAGATGTAGTTTCGTGATTTTTTGCCTTCCGCTGAACTGTCTGCTGTTATGTTCTCCAATTTTCTGTACAATAGCACAAATATTGTCCCTTCTGGCAAACTGTTGACCATTGTGATTTAAGAATGAGAAGATAAGAGGCAAGGGAGAAGATAAGAATTCTTCTGCGGCATGAATTGGGCATAGGTTTGGGTGATGGGCTGGCAACCCAGGAGTCCCGCCACAGTGTGCTGTTACTAACCGCCTGCCCTTATGTGTACACACTTGAAAATAAACCACAATCTACTCCGATTTATTACAAAGCCGCACAAAAGGGCAGCATGCAAGTTAAGTTTTACAAACTCTGGGCAGAAGTCAATTCTGCTGAATCTGCAGCCAAGGACTTTCTGCCCTTTAAAACCATCAACGGGGGAAGTAAGGATCCCCAAGCTGCTTGTAGACCTTTAAACCTTCTGCATTTCAGAAATGTTTCCCAGCAGAGGTCCATGTTTTGTGTGAACACGCGCGAAGCACTTGGAAGCTCTCTTCGATGGGGTTTGGCACTGGATAAGCCCTAAATTAGATTGTATTTGTTCTTTGAAAATACCCACAAATGTTTGCCTAATTAAACAGAAGCATTATCATACGGATTTATTAGCTTACACTAAGTATAGATTAAGCAAAACCATTCCAGCTTGATTTGCAACCGAGGCAGCAGAGATTTAATCCGAAGCATGCACTATAAACATATGTTAATTTTCCTTTTTTTATAAAAAAAGAAGAAGATATAAATTAAAGCTGGATTCCAATAGAAGGTTTTGATTTGGGGGTGGCTTTAACCCAGGGGTCTTTCGTCCTTGACAGGAGAATGAAGGATAGGGAACTGTGTTTACATATTCTTCACTTTGTAGAAAGCACTTTTTGGATTGGATTCTGATATGTAGCCTTAGCTTTTCAGAAAGCCCCAAAAACCCAAATGAAGGGGATTTTTTTTAAAAAAAATATTATTTAATATATATATATGCGTGTTTCTCTTTTACTTCTTCCCTCCAACGGTTTACCATCTCTAAATCAATGGTAAAATTAACTGTAGACAACGCCTAAATGAGCTAAATAAAGGAAAAAAGAGCTTGAAAGTTTCTTAACCATTTTAAGAGGTGGGGACCTCAACTCCCAGAATTCCTCAAGTAGCCATTAATTATCATATAATAATATAATAAAATCGATTATAATCAGAATAACTTGGCTAAATCAAGCCAAATCTTTAATAGGTGATAGACCAGCTTATACCTACATCTATGCCTTTTTTGAAGGGACGCGGTGGCTCAGTGGGTTAGGACGTTGAGCTTGTCGATCAGAAGGTCGGCAGTTTGGCGGGTTGAATCCCGAGTGCCGCGTAACAGAGTGAGCGCCTGTTACTTGTCCCAGCTCCTGCCAACCTAGCAGTTCGAAAGCATGTAAAAATGCAAGTAGAAAAATAGGGACCACTCCGGTGGGAAGGTAACAGCGTTCCGTGCGCCTTTGGCGTCTAGTCATGCCAGCCTCATGACCACGGAGACATCCTGGCACAAACTCTGGCTCTTCTGCTTTGAAACAGAGATGAGCACCGGCCCCTAGAGTCGGAAACGACTAGCACGCATGTGCGGGGGAACCTTTACCTTTACCTTTATGCCTTTTTTATGGCAACAAAATGGAAGTGGGTGGGGTTTTGTTTTCCAGTCCATCTTTCCCGTTCTCAGATTTCCTCTTGGTCTCCTTTCCTATACAGACTAGGCTCATTCTGATTATCTTTAAGCCTGAACAAGATCCACCAGATAGGAGAGTTTTACATTCCTTTCCACGACCTCCTTCCAGCCTCCAATCTTTTTCTTAACTATTTTTTCCCTTTCTTAGTTGCCAATTTATGAGATCAATGTTATTTCTGGCTCAAACGCCTGTAATGTCAAATAAAAACGAACCCTGGAAGCCCTCGACAATCCACGTATGGCTTTGGACTTGTCACAATCTCTAATTTGAAATTCAGGTATTAAGAAAATTGGATCCTTTTTCGAAAAGAAAGGAAAAGAGGGACTTAATAAGCATTTTCATAATTAATCAGCAGGTTCTTTGCAAAGAAGAATGTAATGAACTTCTGGACGACAATAGCCTTAGATCTATGTATGCAAATGCTAAGAGTTTTGAGCCCAAAATTTCTCTCGCTTCTTTGTGACTTGTTAATAATATGCAAGTTGGAAAACTCCCCAAAGAAGGGAGAAGGAAAAAAGCACTAATGAAGCAAATATCTTTTCCAAATATTTATTTTATTTTATAGCATTCTAAATAAGACAATCCCGGGCACCAAATCTTTATTTGGACCCACAACCTCAAGACCACCCATTGTTGCTAAACTGGCATTTTTAATGAGGGATATTTAATCATAAATGCTTGGAGAATAAGCTTATTCACTATATTTAATTGTAATTACAAGCAGATGAAATGAGTTTTTCTTTTTCTTTTCCTTGGCTCCAACTCTTACCTTTCGGAACACAGCCCCCATCAGCCACCGATGGTCAAATATGTTCCTCTACTTGGAAAAATAACTCAACTAAACGTTTTGAGCAAGCTTTATTCAAAGAATTTTTGTAGTTTGTGATTTCTCTTACCATCCTTCCCCACACGAGGGACAAAGGTTTATTTCCTTTTATGGATTCACATTATTTCAGCCATTTCAATATTAGAATCTTGGTCATCATAATCCCGATCAGCACAACCGGTGCTTTTGTTAAACCAGGTTGAATCCTGAAGCTTTTGAAATTGCTCCTCAAGCATAGAGCAGTTTTCTTTGAATCCATAAAGAGAAACGTGTTGCCTCGTTTTATAGAAGCGCTTAATGACCGCCTTGACCCAGTTGTCTGGTTGTGAAGTGGGAACACCAGAGAAACCAGGAAGGCCCCAAAAGAGACTTCTGTTTATTCAGCTCCTTTTGGTAGCCTAGATGGACCCAAGGAGTCAACGAAGAGTGAACTACATCAAGGCTTCTTCTGCATGGCTGAGGCATGCGTCACGCTATTCAATTCAGCATCAAGGTTTCCATCAGGATGCACAGCCAAGAACACACAATTGCTTGCCAACCCCTGGTCAGCATTATGGGAAACGTTGTGAGATTATGCTCTGGAGTCCCATGCTAAGTAGGACTGGCACCAGTCCCTGTTTTCTACAAGTCTTCACATTCCTCCCAAACCAGATGCAGCGGATGGATTATTTGACAAACAGTCTGAGAACAAGAACATCTTGCTACAAGATGTCTTAGTAACTCTGAAAGGACAATGTAAGAGAATAACAGAAGAGTTGGAAGGGACTTTGAAGATCTTCTAGTCCAATTCCCTGCTCAAGCAGGAAACCCTACATCAGCCCAGATAAATGGTTGTCCAATCTCTTCTTGAAAACCCCCAGTGATGGAGCACCCACAACCTTTGGAGGCAAGCCATCAATTATTTGTTCTCACTGTCAGGAAATTCCTCCTTAGTTCTAGGTTGCTTTTCTCCTTGATTAGTTTCCATCCGTTGCTTCTTGCCCTGCCTTCAGGTGCTTTGGAGAATAGGTTGACCCCCCTCTTCTTTGTGGCAGCCCCTGAGATATTAGAAGACTGCTATCATGTCATCCCTCATCCTCCTTTTCATTAAACTAGACATACCCAGTTCCTGCAACCAGTCTTCCTATATTTTAGCCTCCAATTCATAATCAACTTTGTTGCTCTTATGCCCACTGAAGTCAGTTGCATGATTGGACCTACTCCTGGATAACAACACTTTCCCAGCGCTTTCTACCCCAGGGCAAGGCAATGCACATGTCATGTCTGCCTCCAATTTATCCCTTCAACAACATACCTGGGAAGTATGCTGGGCTGAGAGCAAGTGGCTGAGTTCACACAACAGCCTAGACAGAGATTCAACATGTTGTGAGAATACAGCCACTGGCTTAACATGTTGGATGAAGCAGCCATTAAACCATGTTTTATTTGCTTTGGGTAAGGCCTGATAGATGAACATTGTACAATGGAGTTTTGTTAACTCAGATTTATGATGAAAAGCATGATTTCATGGCTGAGAATGTTTTTTAACTGAAGCCTCTCTAGTTTTAGCTTCGCATCAATATCTAAATATTCCAATGGAGAAGGATGCACATGAGAGGAAGGGGAAAGAGAATGATCTTTATTTGAATGTCACTCTACAATCTTTACTTTCCTATTTAATGAAACTCAGGGCGGTGGTTTTACCTCTTCATTTTTTAAAACCAGCAAAAGCTGAAAGGTTATACTCAGGCCGCTGAGAATAAGCCTTGTAACGGCATGACTTATTTCTGAGTGGACATGTAATAAAAATGGCTCGTGTAAATAAAAAAATGGAGTGCAGTGCCGGTGGTGACAATAAAGACAGGAAGATAGAAAGAAAGAGAGAGGTCATTTACAAATTTAGATCTTGGCAAGTTTTTGTTTTTGTTTTCTTGATCGCACATGAAATATGTAATGCACTGCTCTAAAGAATTAGCGCATGGCTCCATCTACAGTCTGGAATCAAATGCATGCACAGATCCCTTGTAGTCTGCTTGAAATTCCCAAATCAATATCTTGTCTATCTGTCTCTCATCATCTGTCATGTATCTGTCTTTCCATCCATCCATCCATCCATCCATCCATCCATCCATCCATCCATCTATCCATCCATCCATCCATCTCTGTCTATCTATCTATCATCTATCTATCTATCTATCTATCTATCTATCTATCTATCTATCTATCTATCTATCTATCTATCTATCTCATCTAGAAATAAGTCTTATCGCTCGTTTTCCAGGAAGTCCGTTGAACTCAAGGTGGCTTATGAGCAAGTAAGCGCTGCTATTTATTGCCCAACAAAGCAGCTTTCTCTTACCCTGATTTTTTTTTTTTCCATCCAGAGGGCTGAGAAAACTCTCTGAAGGATTCGTTTGGAAAGAAAGAAGGGAGAAGCATCAAGTTGCCCACAGCTAACGCTGACTTCAGATGAGGTTGATTCTGCAGACTCTCCAGAGGGCGAATAACTTTCTGAAAATTATGATCTTCCTGACCTCACAAAATTGATTCAATAGAAGAGAATATTTGTAGCTCGGGGTTGAAATGAGGGGTCCATGGTGCTGACTGAGCTTTGTGTTTTTCTTGCAAATATTTCAGGACCCAAGAAGGTAACATCATCCGTGCCGGAAGGCATTGGGCTTTCCTCTCTTTTTCCACGCACATGGCTTGCCCTGCCAGTGTTGACGGGAATCAAGGTTTCTTGATTACGCTGTTGTTTATCCAAATTGGTAGTTTGTTGTTCTGTTGTTTTTTTTAACATACCCACACACATCTCTGTCTAGAACTAAAGGGGATTCTCTTTGCAGGGAACATTAGTTTAGGAAAGGACTTTTCAAAATATTTATTTGAAGATGCAAAAACTCCCCTTCACCATAATTTATAGTTTACATAGGAATAAAATTACAATACTATAATTCTCTCTCTCACACACACACACACACAAACACATATTTTGATTTGTATCTCCTGGCATCTTTATTAAACACGATTTGCTTTTGAAATTAATAGCTATATTTCTATCTGTGGACCACCGACTGTATGTATACATTCATCTCCTGTCTATCTCATCTTTCTAATATGCAGTGTTGCAGATCTTCAAACTCCCATCATTTTTAAAAAAAAAAATAGGTAGGGCTTATTACAGGTGGAGAACTTTTAAAATCAAATTAAGCCACAGAGAAGATAGAGGCCTAAAGTCCTACAGTGATTTCAAAAATGAAAATGAAACATCCCCCCTGTACATTTTCAAAGTACAATAACACAAGTTGTAAAATTACCCCTGATTAATATCAAACACACGTTTTAGGCGAGGCGATTTGATTATAATTTGATTACCTGACCTTGTAATTAAAGTTTATCAGGGTGTCCTGAGCCTCTCTATATGTAATAGCTTATTTCAGCCCAGTAGGAAAAGCGACAGGAAATCTTAAGTCTCCAGTTTTGCATTTAAATAGGTGGAAAAATGTAGTAATAACGTGACAAACAGGTCTGAGTTTTTTTGATCATTAATCGTGCTAAGCAATATTCATAAATTCAATTTTGAAGAAGTTGGATACTTTTTTCTCCCCCTTTTATTAGTTTCGGGGTTATTAAATGAGATTGTTTCTGACTAATATATTTCTCGACTCAAACGGTAGCTCCCAGCTGTTATTCAAATCAAATAACATGCCCCTTACTTGTGCCTAGCACTCATAAATGCCAAGTTGTGATACATTTCTTGGTGATGGTCACGAATATTAAAGGAGGCAATAAAGCTTCTAATATCTCATAAGTAAGCTGATTTTTCTAAAGGACTGGAATCAGCCGCTGCGGGAAAGGCTGGAGGCATGGGGGACTTCTGGACTACAAGGCCACAAAGTCTTTCTCTTTTTCTTTCTTTTCTTTCTCTCTTTTTCCTTTCTTCCTTCTTCTTCCTTCTCCTCTTCCTCCTCCTCCCTTTCTTCCTTCCTCTCATTCCTCCTCTTCCCCTCCTCCCATTTTTGCTTTTATCTCTGAACAACAGTTTAGCTTACCATGATTTAACAATAGGAAAATAATTTCAATGTTTGAACAGGAGGGAACAACTACAGTAGATTCTAACTTCAGACTGAAGGGAAAAAAAGGAACAACAAAATAGACATGAAGACGGGTTTGGACAACGGGTGAAAAGCGTCACAGGGTGCAAGTGTTGTGTGAACCTCAGCCAAATATGGCTTGTTCCATAAACCATATTTAAAAACCTCATTGTGCAACATGTAGTTTCATCCAAGACAGGAGGAGGAGGAAGAGAAGATGATCATCTCCCTTCTTTGCATAGGGTTTGAGATATATTGAGATAAATTTATCCAGCTGATTTCTATGGGACAATTGTAGAGAGGGAGTCTATGCAGCTGAGTTTTTTTTAAAATTTATTTATTTGTAAAACCCATTGGCCACCCATCTTAATAAAGGGCAGCTCTTGACAGCTTGCAATCTTAAAGAGCTGGACCGCTGGGTTGTGTTTCTCAACACCGGCCCCGCCATCCTTAGTCACCTTGGCAAAGATGTGAGCACGGCTGGCTGGGCAGCCCCGGCTTTGTGGAACCAACTGCCGGTGGAGCTCCGGACGGCATCGGACCTCCGAACTTTCCGTCGTGGTCTGAAGACCCATTTGTTTGAATTGGCCGGTCTGGCCTGATGGGGGAGCTGGGTTTTAAATTGTCATTTTAGAGTGCATTATTGTTTTTTATTGGGCACTGATTTAATCTTTGTTTTAACTTTTGTATAGTATTGTATTTTTATTTATATGCCCTGTGAACCGCCCTGAGTCCCCAGGGAGAAGGGCGGTATATAAATTAAATAAAACAAAACATAAAACAATCTGTTGCAAGTCTACGTAACTTAAAGTTCCAAGGTTGAGAAACACCCGTTGGGTTCTTAGCCTTTGTGAACATCAACGCAAACCAAGACTGGAGGAGAAGGCTACCTCCACCACACACCCAGGTCCTCGGAGACTGCAAATAACGATTCGTGAGACATTTTCCCTCTCCTGTTATTTCACTTTATTTAGTTATTCAATTTACCTGTCACCCATCTCACAGCTGAGCGAGTCAGCGTCATTAAAAAAAAAAGGCAACATGAAACAATTAAAAATTTAAAGCCCTTTTATGACTTTTCCTGCCACGTTTGTTAAGTGAAGTTGTTAAATTAGTCACCCGGTTGTTAAGCGAATCTGGCTCCTCCATTGACTTTGCTCGACAGAAGGTCGCAAAAGGGGATCACATGACACCCCCCCCCGGGATGCTGCAACGCTTGCAAATGGGAGGCAGTTGTCCAGTATCCAAATGTAATTCATGTGACCGTGGGGATGCTGCAATGGTCGAAAATAAGTGCAAAAAACGGCCATAAGTCACTTTTTTTCCCCAGGGCCCTGGTAACTTCGGTCACTAAATGAACTGTTGTAAGTCGTAAGGACGACGCATACCATTATGGTGAGGAAAGGCACAACTAAACAGCCAGCTGGAAGTTGGAATTTGGTGTTCCTGGGCGAAGAGCTGCTTTTTAGACCTTCTGCTTAGGACTGGGCGTAAATTGGGTGCCTCTTTGCAACAAAAGCCTTTAAATGGGTCCCTTCTCCCCCCTAAAAAAGCTGCCTCACCCCCCAATTCCTTCAGTCTGCAGCGTCTCTTTTGTTTTCTTCTCCACTTCTTCATAAAAGATGTTGCTGATGGAAATGCGGAGCTGAGGGAGCTTAACCGTTATGTGCAATGACCTTTACTTTTCTTATTAATATATTATTGCCAGATCTGTACGGCTCGCGAAGGCAGTTTGAAAATTCAGATGAAATGCCAACACGCCGTGGCGTCTTTCATCCAGGCCCTTCTCCCACCCACCCATCGACACTCCCCGTCACCCGGCTCGGGCATCTAGTGGTGGCAAACCTGGCGAATTAATATGTATCCTTTCTGTCTCTCTTTTCTCCCTCCCTCTCTCTCTCTCTCTCTCCTTTCTCTTTTATTGACTCGGCGAGATTTGCCCAGGCAACTTGATCAAGAGTAACATTATCAAGAGCTTTGCAAGGCGCGCTTCTTTGTCATTTCCACACCCGTGTCGGCTCCACACTCGTCACTGTCAATCAAACCGCAATAAGACGCAGATGAGTTGCTCATTTGGTTTAATAAAATCTCCCTGCTTATTTGCAGTGCAGTCATTATGCCACATAATTGCCGCACCGCCGAGGTGAACAGCAGCCAGTTGCCTGGGGATATGGGGCGGGGGGGGGGAGAAATCTGCGATATGAAGGCGTTTGCTCCTGTTGTATCCCTCCCTAGTCACTCATATCCCTAAAATTAATATTGTATTTGAATCTGCTCCCCCCACACACACACGTACATAGACACCCGTGCCGATGCAGGCTAACATTGTTATTACTTATTATTTGGACGTGAAGTCATTTATTTTGAATTGCCTTGGCAAGTCTGCCAAGCTCAATTGCATTCAGGAGGGCTCGGTGCCATTTTTAATGGCCGTTGGAAAGCAAGAATCCAGAATTAGGGAAAGAATTCTGTTCAGAGGTTAACCTGCCATGCGGTACCTAAGCTGGAGAAAATCAAAGCATTGGGCCTCTGTTATTGTGCTTCCATGGACACCATCTTAGGCTGAGTGGTCACTGGAGTTTGCAAAAGGAAACAAACTAAGATAATTCCTTTGCTTGAGAAGGGAACTTAAAGGTGCAATGTTGAAAAGAACAGGTGTCCAAGATGGTTGAGTAGGGAAATTAATTCACTGGTCTACAAAACTTGGTTTAAGTCAGGTTTGCACCATCTGCTAAGGAGTGCACCAAGGAATTCTCGAATCAAACCTTGGTTCATGGAAACAAGCCTAGCATACTGACAGAAGCTAATATTCAACATATTAACATTTTTAGTGTTGAGTTATGGATGTCCCAGTGTAAAAAGGACAGGTGGAAATTGGAGCCAGTTTCTGAGTAGGACTACTAAGATGGTGAAACATCTGGAGAACAAACCCAATGAGGAATAACAAAAGATTTGGCCTATCTCGTCAACCCCAAAAATGACCAATTATAACAATTTTCAAATATCTAAAGCAGGCATGTCAAACTCGCGACGTCACGTGATGTCGCGCGACATATCGGAACTTTTTCCCATTGCCGAAAATGGGATGGGCGCGGTTTCTCCATGATGCTCCGGCCCGCGGGCCGGCAGTTTGACACCCCTGATCTAAAGGATTATCCCATCAAAAGGCAAGACCAGATCCAATACATTAACACTGCAAGTAAGAAGCTGGGTCAACCATAAGGAGAACAGCTAGATCAAGTTGACATATGAAGCAGTCCATTCTCCTTTGTTGGAGAGTCTTCAACCAGAGGTTGGATGGTCATGTCAGAAACTCATATTGACAGAAGAGAATATTTGTAGCTCGGGATTGAACTGTGAGGTCCTTGGTGCTCTGTAAGTTTGTTTTCTTCAGATGTTTCATTGCCAAACTAGACAATTACCAGAGGTAGGTAACATCTGATGATGTTACCTAGCATGGTAATGAAACTTCTGCAAGAAACAACCAAGCTCAGAGAGCTCCAGGAACCCCACATGAAACATTGAGTCTTGCACTGAGCAAAGAGAATGAACTAGATGCCTTCTACTTTAAGATACCTTGCAACTGATTCTTTGCAAACAATTCCCACTGAAATCCAAATTACAGGAGTACCCTCACACTTTTAAATGTGACTTTTGGATACCTCGCCCTCTGACCTTCTTCCCCGAAAGGAATACTGAGCAAAAAACAACAACTCTAATTTGATCTAAATTTCATTAGCAAAGTAATCCAAGCAATGACATACTGGAGAGCATTTTATTCTTGCTTTTAACTTTAGCTTGCAAAGAGGAATGCTGCATTTGAAGTGTCGTAATATTAGAGCACAAGCATTTTGAAGAGAGGAGGGGGAGGGAGGAAGGGAGGGAGGGGAGAGAGAGAGAGGGAAAGATGCTTCTTTATCATGAGATGAATATTATTTTTGTCCATAACAAATGTATGCAAATTGACCTGATAGACTGAAACTCAAATGATTAAGTGATTCATATTTCTTTAATTGGGATGAAGCCCCTTGTGGCTGCTTCAAACACAATCTTTTTCCAGACTTGGTTTTCCCCCCCTCCTATCTGTGTGAGAGCTGCTGAAACAAAGTCTATATGAGTCGTTTTTTTACAGGGGTTCTGTTCTAACCATTTTGTTTTCTTGAAGGAAACTCTTGCTTGTTCATCAAATCTTCATGCAGCATTTCTGCATCACACTGACTGCCTCGGGCAGTGTAACCTTTATTTTTTTTTTTTTTTTTGCCCATTCAGATTAGCAAGAGGATGTCTGCCGAGAGCAAAATAAATATTAAACCCACTCTGAAAAGTTCCATCCAGAACCTTGATTTTTTTTTTTAACAAAGAAGCTGATGCTTTTTTTTCCTGCAAAACTTCTCATACTTTATAGGGTTTGTCAACTGATTCGGAGGCATCTTTGCTAATTAAGCAGAGGAGTTTAATAGATTAATTCATTGGCCGACATCTACATATCTGGTAACCTACAAACAGGACCGGTGCTTGGAGTCATATAACTGAGTTATTGTAAGCCGTAAGCCGGAGGTTCACTGAGTTTGAGGATAACATATTTTGCCTGTAAGACAGCGTGGTTTGGAAAAAGTTGATTGGGTGATGCACATTCACAGCTAGTTTTGATCTCTTCCTCCTCCTCCTCCTTCTCCTTCTTCTCCTCCTCCTCTCTGTTTCTGATAGTAGCCGACATACCAGCAGATGGGCTGGGCTCTGAATATCTCCACATTCACACAGCATGTTGTTATCCACTAAGAGCCTCCACTTGAGCATGTTGGTTTTACATTTAGGCACTCCAACCCTCAGCCTATCCAGGGTCCTCCAAGTAGTATGAGAATTCAGATCCTTCAGCCAGATCCTCCTTTAATGTTATTCCTTGCTCGATGGTCTCCATCTTTGAATTCAATTTTGTTTTCGTGTACCCTCAAGAATGTCTGTTGGTGCCATGAAGCTGTTCCTAGCTCTTGGCTTGGGGGACATGTCCATTCAGAGGATGTTGGGGATCATTCTCTTGGTTTAGTTCTCTCTCGTTGACTTGGGGAATCAACCACACAACACAAACCGTGCTAGCGTGAGGAGACAGTGGGATTTTTTACTAGAGTTTTGCATGCACAAGAAGAAGCAAAGGAATGGAAGAATGCATGTCTTCTCTGCTTTCTCTGTTTTTTTTTAAAGGTCCTGTTAGCCCTTGACTTACAGTTGTTTGCTTAGCGACCGCTGAAAGTTATGACACTGAAAAAAAAGTGATTTACAAATAGTTTTTGCATGTTGCAGCATCCCCATGTTATTTTAAGATCCAAATTTGAGCACTTGGCAACCGAGCATGTATTTACAACAGACGCCCGAAATTTACATTGCTAAGCGTGATAATCGTTAGGTGAGTTTTGCCCCATTTTATGAGCTTTCCTGCCATAGCTATTAAGTGAAGCACTGCAGTTGTTAAATTAGTAACACTGTTAAGTGAATCTGCCTTCCCCCTTGACTTTGCTTGTCAGAGGATCGCGAAAGGGGATCACATGACCCCGTCATAAATATGAATCAGTTGCTAAGCATCCAAATTTTGATTACGTGACCATGGGGATGCTGCAACAATCATAAGCGTGAAAAACAGTCATAAGTCACATTTTTCAGTGCCTTGTAACTTCGAACTATCACTAAATGAACGTTTGTAATCAAGGAGTACCTGTGTTTGGAAGGACTACCCTTCCAAATCAAACCAAACTGGGTTCTTTGAATTGGTTTGACAATGGAATGTGATCCAAAGGGATATGCCAAATACATGCCTTTATCAAACTGAGCCTATTTTAGGTAAAGATCGGCTGCTTTAACGGAGGCAATTATTTTCTGCCAAGGAAAAACCGGTGGAGGCCTCCATCTAGTGGTGTCTTTTATTTCCCATCACATATCAGAAAGTAATCAGGCTGGGATCTCGCAACTGGTACCCACCAGAGATCCGGGGCCTATAAGAGTAATGATTGGCAAGGCAATAAGTCTACTGATTTGTGGCAGTGGTCTACTGATGCAGTCTGAACGATAATGTGGTTTGATTAGCATGAGCTTAAATGTGTTTTTTGCCAATCCAAGCATGCATAAACTGTAAGCTGTGATACAGTGTTGTGTCAACCAGGTTATTCAGCTTGTTCTAAAAATCTTGATTAAAGCACCTTATTGTTTAGGGCAATGTTTTTTTTTAACTTTGGCAACTTGAAGACATGTGGACTTCAGTTCCCAGAATTCCCCAGCCAGCTTTGCTAGATGAGGAATTCTGGGAGTTGAAACCAACACATCTTGAATTTGTCAAGGTTGAAAAAAATACAGGTTTAGGGCAAAGAGCGACCTATAACAGCAGAAATGTAATTATGCAGCACCACATCACTAAGAAAGGCGGAAGAAAAGCACCTTTTTATGTCTTTCTTCATAACAGCTACCCAAAAAGCTTCATACTCCGACATCAGTCACCCAGACCCCGTCGCACCACACAGTCAGCCATAGCATGGAAACAAACCTTATCATGCGCCAGTTGCGACCCTACCTGGACCCGGATGCCCTACGCACAGTCACTCATGCGCTCGTGACCTCCCGTTTAGACTACTGCAACGCTCTCTACGACCACCCGGAGGCTTCAGCTGGTGCAGAATGCGGCCGCGCGAGTCGTGATGGGGGTCTCCCGATACTCCCATGTAACACCTCTACTCCGCGAGCTGCATTGGCTTCCGGTTGCCCTTCGGGTGAGATTCAAGGTGCTGGTGATGACCTATAAAGCCCTAAATGGCTTGGGTCCGGGATATTTGAGGGAACACCTGCTGCCAGCATCAAGCTCCCTTCGTCCAGGGAGGGTCTTCTCAGGGTGCCACCGGTAAGAGATTGCCGGCGGACGACACCCAGGGATAGGGCCTTCTCAGTGGGCGCACCTGCCCTTTGGAACCAGCTGCCCGTGGAGCTTAGCACTGCCCCCCGACCTCTGTTCATTCCGCCGGGACCTGAAGACCTGGCTCTTCGAGCTCTCTGGCCCAGGCTGAGAATTTTTTAATTTTTAATTTTAACTGGGTTTTTATTTTTCTCATGGTTTCATTTAATCTTTTTTAATTTGTTTTAACTTTTGTATTGATTTTCTTTTAAATATCCTGTAAACCGCCCTGAGTCCTTCGGGAAAGGGTGGTATATAAATTTAAATAATAAATAAATAAATAAATAAATAAATAAATAAATAAATAAATAAATATGTCAAAGGAGTGTCAGAAGTGGCGGCCAGAATTCTTTTAACTTCTGGGAATAATGGCGACCCACAAACCAACATCAACACTCTGACAAGAGCTGTCCAGAACCAAAGACAAAGTACAGAAACGAGAGAATAACCACGTAATCTGCAAGATCAAATGCAACAACTGCAACCCATTCTACGTTGGACAAACAGGACAACCGAGGCCAAGAAGCCACAAAGACTGACCAGCGGTCAATTGACGTGACCACAAATCCCTGATCTCGACTCACATCGACACCGAACGTTAGTTCGACGGAACAAAAATCGTTGGTCCTGTTACTACACCCATGCATGCGAATTTGTCGAAAGGCGATATTCAACGAACGACGGATCAACAAACACATCGATCTGCAACCAGCCTACAGGTCTGTGAGAAGCCGGATCAATTGAGCAACCAACCAATGACAGCGTTGACCAGCAGCCAGCTCGCATGACCTCCAGGCAGGAGGACCTCGGCACCAGGTGACCCTCACCTGGCGCAACCAGTCACATGACCAACTGACCCCCTAAGACCTATACAGGTATTCTTCGACTTACAATTCATTTAGTGACCATGGAAAGGTACGACGGCACTGATAAGTGGCTTAGGGCCATTTTTTTCACACTTTACAACCGTTGCAGTCACCTGATCAAAAGTTCAGACGCTTGGCAACTGACTTGTATTTACGACAGTTGCAGGGTTGCGCGATCCCCTTTTGCAACCTTCTCACTAGCCAAGTCAACAGGGGAAGCCCTATTGACTTCACAACCCTGTTACTAGCTCAACAGCTGCAGTGATTCACTTAAGAACCGTAGAGAGGTCGTAAAATGGGGCTTAACAACTGACTTAACAACCATCTCGCTTAGCAATGAAAAATTTGGCCTCAATTGTGGCCATTAAGTCCAGAACAGACCCTTATTAGACATTAATGTGCTAGCCAGAATATCGTTCCCCTCAGAATCATCAGCACTTGAACACAGAAACGTTCTTTCTTCTTGGGGCCTGGTCTGGCATTTTCATTTTTTCCCCCTTAACCGTTTCTTCTTTCTTCCCCAGAGGTTCTTATAAACCAGGGGTCTTCAAACTCGGCCCTTTTATGACTCATGGACTTCAACTCCCAGAATTCCTCAGCCAGCCATGCTGGCTGAGGAATTCTGGGAGTTGAAGTCCATGAGTCATAAAAGGGCCGAGTTTGAAGATTCCTGTTATAAACTGTTGAGTTTCATCGGCCTGGCTCCTGTTTTATCGGCCGTGAAGAATAATTCTGAATAAATTGTGGCCGTAAGTCGGGGACCGCCTGCACACACAGAAGAGAACCGGGCCAAGACGCCACAAGCGCCGAGGCGGCTCCCCGGCCTGCTGAAGAAACGTTCCGAAGTTAAAGAACGAGCCACCCTCACCCTCCACCGCCCCGGCTGCAGACATTTTCCCGCTATTTCGGAACGGGAATTAATTTGGAGGGGAGGGAATCCTTCAGGCGTGAGGAATAGGCTCCGCCAACCAGCGCCAAGGACGGTGGGATATGTAGTTCCATCCCGTCCGCCGAGTGAGGCAAAGCAGCTCCTCCTCTTCTGGTCCACCAATCAACGTCTCGCTCTGTTCAGCCCGAACGCTTTCATTGGCTAATCAGCCCTCTCTCCCTCCCCCCCAGCCTCTGGTAAGTCATTTCCCCGCGGTGGCACGATTGGTGGCCTTCTCTCCAAATGGGCGGCTGCGCCATCCAATGCGGATGCCCCGGTGGGCGCCGCCCCTTAGCAACGGGGGCCGCGGCCTCCCCAAGCGCTGGTGGAGGCTGCCGCGGAAGTCACAAAAGCGGCTGTGACGAGGGGCGGGGCTGAAGCAGGCGCTGGCCAATCGCCGCGTCCCCTCCCCGCCAAAGAGCCTCGGCCGAGGTCATCGGGAGCAGTCCAGATGGGGGTGGCGAGGCAGGCAGGGCGCCAGCGGGGCCGGTCGAGGTGAGTGTCGCGCCGCGACGGCGGCGATTTGGGGGAGGCCAGGCCGCGAGCGGGCGGGCGGGCGGGCGCCGGGGCGGCCTACGCATGCGCGCTCCGGCTTGCGCGACGGCGGCCGGCGAGGGCCAAACTTCCCTGGCCCTTCCCTCGGGAGCGGGCGCGCGTTCGTTGGCGCTGACAGCCGGCCTGCGCGGATGCGGCTCCGAGGCTCTGCGCCCCCCGGGCTGAAGGTGCGCGGAGGGTCCCCGCCGGGGGGCTCGGCGGCGGGCGGGCGGGCGGCGGGGGGAGAAGCGCCGGGCCCGGCTCGGCTGGCCGGCGTCTGGCAGGCTGCCCTTCGCCGGGTCGGGTTGCTGGCGTCCAGCTTCACCTGGCGGACTTCCAGGGCGGGCGGGGTGGAGGAGCGGCGGCGGCCGCAGGGCCTGTCTGCATGGGCAGCCCCGGAGGGCGACCCGGCACGGTCCGCGCCTGGCAGGCGGCGGTTCGCCCGGTGAAGCGCTGCCTGGCAAGGGAGGAGAAGGGCGGGAGTGGGGGGGAAGGGGTTCACCTGTTGAGCGTCTGCCTGCCCTGAGGGTGAGGCTCCTGCTGAGCCTTCAGACGTTCGCCAGGCGAAGCTGCTGCTTCTCTCCCTTGACGAGAGCTGCTTGCCCCCCCCTCTCTCTCTCGTGTGTGTGTGTGTGTGTGTGTGTGTGTGTGTATGTATATGTATATGTATGTGTGTGTGTATATATATCTATATCTGTCTCATGTATATGTATATGCATGTATATATAGTGTGTGTGCATATATATACATACATAATATACATGTAGGCCTTGGCGTGTATATATATATATACACACACACATACATACATATATATTTAAAAATTTACACAAATATGAGCTGTCACCGGTGTGACTACTGCCTGTCGATGGCCTTCAGGATAGGCTGACACAGGAAATAAAGATTTGTCCCATGTTTGGGGCCTAGCAAGGTAATCTAAAAAATAGTTAACAAGCATTTGTCATACATTTTATATATATATATATATATATATATATATATATATATATATATATATATATGTATGTATGTATGTATGTATGTATGTATATATATATATATATATATATATATATATATATATATATGTATGTATGTATGTATGTATGTATGTATGTATGTATATGTGCATATATATATAAGATACACACACACATATACCCACACACAGAGAAATACCCACACAGAGGATAAAAATATAATAGATATAAATAACATAATAACCACCCAGCATATGTGTGTGTGTCTGTGTATGTATATGATGTGTATGTATTTATACACAACAACAACCTTGTTAGGTGGGTTAGGCTGAGGGAGAGAAACTCGCCCAAAGCCACACCGCCCAATCTACAGGGAATGTATTATTATAATATGGTTATGACCTATTATTATGTTTCGGGGCATAGTCAGCCAAAATATTATGAGTAAACTGTAGCTAGGTTTACAATCTCAGGCTGCTGAAAACTTGGGAATTGAAGTCCTGACCCAGGACCTAAGACCTAGTAAGGTAGTGCCTAAGGGTATAAGAAGTTCTAAAAAAAGAGGTGTGTGTGTGTTTGTGTGTGGGGGGGGGGGTTGGGGGGGTTGTAGGTCCAATAAATTCAATTTTTTCAAATATTGAAGGAGTCCTTTAGCTAGCGCCTAGAGGACTGTAATCATGATGGGTATAACAGATTATTATGTCATAGTTGGTCACACAATCAGCCAGATATTTAGTCTGGATTTGGTGTTTTTTTTTTCCACCGAGGGAGCGTTGTTATATTTTTACCCACTTTCTAAATTAATTTTGATTTTATTTATTAAGAAAATGCATAGGGCTGCCCAACTCACTCACCCTACCAACAACCCTGTGAGGTGGGCTGAGCCGAGAGAGAGAGAGAGAGAGAGAGAGAGAGAGAGAGAGAGAGAGAGAGAGAGAGCGAGCAGCTGATCCAAAATCACCCAACTGGCTTTCGTGTTGACCGTCTCTTGGTTTCTAGCCAGCACCTTCATCAGTGTATTGTATGTTTGCCATCCGTTATAGAAGGCAGGCAGGTTATTACGACCTTCCGTGGCTAAAGGTGACTTCAGAAAAGGACCGTCTTTTTCCTTCCTATTAGTATAAAGAGGAAGTGTCAAATGTCACTTGAAGTTCAGAATGCCTTTCTTTTCCTTTGGTTTATATGTACAAGTTAGTCAGTCACTGGGTTTTAATCGTCTGTGGTTTATGGCCCTCCATTGTGACCTAGCCATGGTTAAAACATTATTTATGTATTACCTTTGTATAACAGGTGGCAAACTTGAGATTAGAAACAAACAAAAAGATGCTGTGACATTAAACATTCAGCTAAACCAGCCTTTAACCATAGTTCCTACTTTAAATCATATAATCTCCAGCTAATTGGGCTGATAGAATAGATATTTCTGGGACTGGCTCTGGTTAAAAACGAGTGAGAACTGGTGCAAAGGGAGATGATTTCTTCAGAAGGTTTATCAAAGGCTTCGCCCCCATAGGCTTTTAGGGTTATACAGGTAGTCCTCAACTTATGGCCCCAATTGAGCCTGAAATTTATGTTTCTAAGTGAGACAGTTAAGTGAGTTCTGGGAATTGCTGCAGTTTCTTAAGTTAGTTAACCTGGTTGTTAAATGAATCTGGCTTCCTCATGGACTTTGCTTGTCAGAAGGTCGCAAAAGGGGATCGCATGACCCCGGGACACTGCGACCGTCATAAATATGAGTCAGTTGCCAAAGTGTCTGAATTTTGATCACGTGTCCAGCGGTTGCATGTATAAAAAAGAGTCTTAAGTCACTATTTTCAGTGCTGTTATAACCTTGAATGGTCCCTAAATCAGGGTTAGGCAACCTTGGCTCTTTTATGACTCGTGGACTTCAACTCCCAGAATTCCTGAGCCAGCATGGAAACACTCCCTGTCCCCTCGGCATGGCTGGCTTGGGAATTCTGGGAATTGCAGTCCACGAGTCATAAAAGAGCCCAGGTTGCCTACTCCTGCCCTAAATGAACTGTTGTAAGTCGAGGGTTTACCTGTATGGAGAGAGGGAGAAGGGTAAAAATTCCCGCTTAAGCATTATGGGAAACGACTTTTTTCGGCTTGAAGCTTCCTGTAAAACTGCGTCTTCCCGCAGCCAGCAGAAGAATTTCACATGTAGGAATGGATTACTAGCACGTAAAATCCAGTACATGCTTTGGTAAAGGTGCAGAGTTGATGAGATTGTATAAAGTTCAGCAACAGTTATTTTTTTATTTTCTCCCAGTGAATTTCCTGTAGGAATCTGGTTGGTTGTAGCGGAAAACCAAATAGATCTTTGGAATTTGGCCTTGCCCGGCTCTCCTTAAATCACTTCCTGATTTCTTGACTAACCGTGTTTATGACGGCTTCTCTGGATTCTTCTGCAAAGCCGTTCCTGGTTCTTGGCTGCCCCTGACATTGTCTATGACGTGGTAGGCCTTATGGACAGGAATTCTGTCTGCTAAGGCAAGGACTTTTCTTGGACATAAAGAATAAGCTCACTGCTTAATCATAACCCTAGACTTGTAGTTCTGCATCTCTCTTTTTACAATAGATTTCCCCCCCCTCCTATTTCTGAACTCTTTCCTTGTTCTCTGTCGACTGCTTCATCCAGCACATTTCTGCTTCTATTTTGTGCGGCCGTCTTAAATTGGATTGAAGTCGTGCACCTCCTTAAATTTCTTAATCAGATAATTTGAGGATGGAGGAACAAAAGTATCCACAGCCTTTCAGTGGCCATAGGAGCCACAGGAAGTTGTTAGGTGTTCAGAAAAAGGTGCGCTGGCATTTACAATGGAGTGGGCAGACTAGTCTAACCTGCTGTTTGTTCCTTAGCTGGCCTATTTTTGTTTCACGCGTTCTTTGGGTGAGATCACATCTCCTGAAGACGGTATTGGGTCCCTGATTTCTGAATAACACAAATACATTCCTGGGAGAGGGCGGGGAAAACTTATTAAAGATAATTAAGAACACGCTAGCCACAACAACAAAAATTAGCCTCAACCAAATCTGCTGGAATCTGATTTCAGAAACCAGGATGTTAATGACTCTGTGATACTTCGAGTTCAGTCCATCCTGTAAACTAAGCAAAATCCTTGTAGCGTTTTTGCCATTCTGATACCCCCTTTTTTTTACAACATTTTATAAATGGAGCTTCCTGTGACTCATGCAGGGAAGCATTGCCTTAGCATGCCAACCTCTAGCTAAGAACATCTGGAATTTCTCTGTAGCTTTCAGTTTAGCTCTGTTATTTTTTTTTTAAATGATGGGAATCAATTCTGGAAAAAAAACATCCATGAAAAGAAAAATGCTGGGCATTGGATACTGATCCTACCTTTCCTGTAGTGTTATATACAGGCAGTCCTTGACTTATGGCCATGAATTATCTCCTTGACTTTATGTCTTTATCTCCTGTTCCAGACTGTTGCAAGGGTCCTTCCTTAGCTGGCCAATTTTTTCCAGCAGCAACCTTGTTTCCAGCATATTTGTTATATTTCCAAAAAGGGATTTGGAATATGAGTTTGCCAAGAAAGCTAGTTGAGTTCTATTAATTCATAATCATAGGTTTGATGAGGTTTGCTCTGTGTGAAATATTGGAGAGTTAAAAGAGTTAAAACATATAAATAGGTAGGCAATTACACTAAGAATACCTCTCTTGATTAGAGCAAGGGGGAGCCGAGTCATTAACTTCACTTTCCTATTTCCAGGTCAGAAAGTAACTGTAGAAAATCGGACACTTGGGAAGTATAGTACAATTCCATCTGGTGTTTTGGGCTACACGTTATGAACCCTTTCTGGAGCATGTCTGCAAATTCTACGCGCAAGGTAGAGTATGTGCTATTTTTTGTTGTTGTTGGTTTCACCTGTCCTGAGCGATAAACTTCACTAATTTTAAAAACTGTAATTCCCGTGTAATTAAGTAGAAGCATAATAATAAAAAAATAAGACTCTTCAATCCTATAATCCCAGAATGACCTTAAAGGAGAATTTGCCTATTTGTGCTTTTCCCATCCTTTACAAGAGGGGTCTTCAGACTTGGCCCTTTTATGACTTGTGGACTGCTTTAGAACTAGGCAAGAGTTATTTTTTTTAAAGGATCTGAGAAAGCAGATAGATTGATAGTGACATTCTTATTAAAAGTCAACTCGGGGTGTCTTGTTTAGTTAACAGGCCTATATTTGGCTGTAGTTATTGAATTTGTTTGATCTAAGTCTTAGAATCGTTGGGACAAGCTGGATGCAAATCTGCTTAATCGCTACGGGAGTGAGTTTGAATGGGGTTTACTCCTGCTTTCTGGGTGCAAGTGGAGTTCAGCTTTTCTGCTTTGCCTCCCTCCTGCAGAAACCGGAAACGGAAGAGAAGACTCTGGTTGGTGAGCTGAAGACTAGTCCTCCACGCTCCGCTCCCAAGAAACAGCTGCCTTCTATTCCCAAAAATGTCATGCCAATCAACAAGCCTGCTTCTCCTGCCCTGTCAGCTCAGTCTACGAATGGAACCCACGCCTCCTATGGACCTTTCTATTTGGAATATTCCCTGCTGGCAGAATAGTACGTCCGTCTTTCAAGGCAGCGTGCGGTTGTTGCTTGGTGGCTTAATTTGTAATAGGATCATTTTGTCTGGGAAGAAACACCCCATTGCTGAGTTTGCCTGTTGCAGTCGCTTTAATAGTGGGTGAATCAGGGCAATCCCGGGCCTTGATCTTCTCGAGCTGATGGGCAGATCTCTGAAGAGTTGGAAGACTTTCACGGAGCTCTTGAAAAGCCAGGGATCTGATAGATCAGCGATTGCTAATACTGTACTTTATTTTAGGGGTCCTCATCCGCTAGTTCAAGACCGACAAAAGGAAAATTTCTCGTGCTGCCCTTAGCTTCCCAAGATGCAGTTGGATAATGGTTAGGTTGAATCTCTGTTTTGCATTCTGCGGGGTTGTGATCAAAAAAGATGGAAGTGAGACAAGGCAAATGAGAGAGAGTGTCCTAGGCAGATCAAATCTGGCTCGGATCTCACTGCTCTCCCACCACCTCTGTTGGAAGGGCTGCAGGATAGTTCATAGTTTAGGGAAGGTTGCCCAGGATTGGTGAGAGTTGGGCAGCATACAATTTTAATAATAATAACCAACTCTCTTTAGCCTCCAGTGGGCAGAAGTCAACTTCAGAAATGTCTCCTTTGAAAGTTGTATAGCAAATTTCCTTCATGTGTTAGATTTAACTTCCAGAATTCAGGGCAGCACAGGGAGAGGTCGGACTAGCTCAAAATTATGTTCTCCAGGAAGGGAAGGAGCGCGTGATCCGACTGGGAAAATCTCTTATAATTAAGGAAAATCCACATGGTCTTTTCTTTGATCATCTGCTAATCTATATCCTAAGTATGTGATTGAAAAAGAGAAGGAATTGATCAGCAGAAGTTCAAATCCCTTCTGAAAGGCGATTTCTGAATATGCCGCTAACAAAGAATGCATCAGGGTAATTTCCCCCCATGACATAAGTTCTTATACTTTTTATATAAATGAGTTTATTTTAAGATGGGCTGCCATGTAACAACAAACTAGGTGAAGGCTGCCCTCTGCTTTTGTTGTGTCTTTGTTGCTGCCATTGTTGGCTTAAGAAAGACTGCAAGTTGGCCCATTTTAAGAAATTTGTTTCCAGGTCAATGTATTCTTGGCTTAGCTTACAAAATTACTCATTAACCTATCTGAAAATTACGAGTTTGCCTATTGAGTCAATGTGAATCTATACAGGCCTTGACCCTTTGTGGTCAGTGAAAAAACTAAGTTTCTCAACTAGCTTTGTTCAGGCGAACAGACGTGCATTTTAGCTAATCAGAATCTTATTTATGGAATCTTTTTGTCTCCTTGGTCTGGCAAACTGTGCCCCTCCCGCTCCTGTTACTCGATGGCTGGGTCAGATTCTGCTGCTGTGCTGGGAACAGATCTCCCTCTTGTTCTCACAAATGCCCTCGTCAAGAAAGCATTGGGCGTCCTCTTCTCCAGCTGCAACAGGATTACGTGATGTAATCTGCTCCCAAAAGTTTAAAAAAAGAAATCAGAAATGTCATAAGTCATCCTTCTGTATCAGGCAAAGGGGTTACAAAGGACTTTGAAATTTGTTTGTCTCCTGCAACCGTTCTTGTTACGCATCTGGTGTTTCATGCAAAATATTATGGGCTGGGCAGGAAAACAAGATTTTCTCCTCTGTTCTCAGCTAAACGACAAAGGACCCCCTTTGTCTACAGAGTAGCTATGCTAAAACTCTTGTTCCTTCATGGAACTCAAGCTTGACCAGTATTGTCCATCAGAAGCAGACCTGGTTAGTCTTCAACAAGCCTGCAGGCTTTAGGAAAAAACATCTATTTATTTTTCTCTGTGGTCATTTTCATCCCTTATTCCCTTGCTGAACTTCAGATTTTCTTGGCACACCTGCTTTTTATGTTCACTTTGCTAGTCCTCAAAGCCAGACTCACAAAGTTTTACTATCTATCTGTTAATGCTTTGGGTAACTGGGCCCCTAGTGTTGAAAGTATATCCTGGTTAATAGTGCCCTCTGTAAATTTCTATAGCGGTGTTTTCTCAGCATTGGCACCTTGAAAATATGTGGACTTCAACTCCCAGAATTCCCCCAACCAGCCTTGGGGATGTTGAAGTCCTGGGAGTTGAAATCCACACATTTTCACATTGCCAGCATTGAGAAATACCGCTCTAGATTTGCTTGTAGCAGATGAGCAGAATGTAACATCTCTGCCTTTGGCTTCTAGGAAGAAATTTCTTAAAGGGAAGTGCAAATAGTGGCTTTATTCCCATGAAGGTGTAGTTGAAAAAAATTCTTTTGAACGCCCTCCAAATCCTAATTGTGCTTTTTATTTCAGTACTTTAGTTGTGAAGCAAAAGCTGCCGGGAGTCTATGTTCAACCTTCTTACCAGTCCGCATTAAGTAAGTCTGACATTCCTGATCTGTTTCCCGCCATACAGTGTTATTTCAGTGGCTCATTTTCCTAACTTTTTTTGTTTGTTTTTTAACAGTGTGGTTTGGAGTAATATTCATAAGATCCGGGCTATACGAGGACGGTGTGTTTAAGTTTACAATCTACATCCCTGACAATTATCCTGATGGAGAATGCCCAGTAAGTAGCCCCTGTGGGATGAATCCTGAATATTACTTGAACGTGTCCCTGACCAGCCTCAAGATTCGTCTCAGTTGAAAGCACAGGAAGAATCCTTGTGTTTATTGTGTTCTTTATTGACGGACAGTACCCTATCCTACTCTTCAGCCAAAGAAATGTCAAAATCGGCTTACCTCTGGCTCCTGAAAAGAACACCTCTGTGTTTCCGTGCTGAATGACACAGCCTAAAAGGAAAAAGGGATGCGGAGGGAAGAGGAGGAAAAATTAGGTGGCTTGGAGAGTAAAGTCTGGTAACAATTCTTAAAATGTAATCACGACTTCTAAAGAAGCGGACTGGGAACTTTGTGGAGACTGGAGATGTGACAAGGGTATCACTTGTGCGCCAATAAATGTTGTTGGGTGGCATCTGAAGAAGGGAAAGTCTGGTGGAGCTGATCTTTCAGTAGAATAGATAAATAGGAGATAAGCAGTAGCCTTTCCAAGCTATAACTTTGTTTAGGAAGCAGGCGAATAAACTACCTGCCACAAATGTTTTCCTGTTTATAAAGCACTTGGCAATGCTCAGTAAGGGAGTGGGCTACACATACTCTACCTTACCTAAATAAATAATTAGATATTAGAGACACAGAGATAATGGCTTATCTAAGCTAGGCCAATTTTGTAAATTGGTGGCCGAGGTGGGATTTGAACCCGGGATCCTGTACATGAGCTGATGAATATCGTTAAGGTTAGGCTGCTATCCTATTGAAATCCTTAAGATTCCCAAGCCAGAAACTTACTAGTTAATCCTTGCTGAGACTTAAAAAAGCATTCTCAGTTCAGGAATTTGTTCTGCATGCTAGCCTCAAAGTATTCATATAAAAATCTGTCCTTGTTTACTTGGCGCCTTCTCCATCTTAGGGTGGGCAAAAGGACAAATGTTATTTTTCTGCATTTAATTATTAAAGAGTCAAAAATCCTGGTGGATTTATTGCAGTCTGGCAAAAGATTCTGATATTCTCTGTCTTTTATCGTCAGATGGCATGAATTTTAAAACTCATAGTTACCTGTAACAATTCTGGCTTTTCCAGTGGGGCCCAAGTCCAAACCCATTAATAAGAATATTTTGAAGTCACCCACAACAGATGGTAGCCATTTACCTTTCTTCTTGCATCGCGTAACAATGAAATGCATTATAGTTTTTTCCCCTTAGTTCCTGAGCTTACAGCAGTGCCTTGTTTACCATTTCTGGGTTGACTCTGGCAGATCTCGAGGGACCAAGAAATCCAGCCAAACTTGGAGACGTTTATGGCAGCAAAGTTATTGTCAAAATATCTTTCGCTTCCTGGAACTTCTTTGCTGGGAAAATTAAATACCTTTTAATTTAGAACAATACTGGGCGAGAACCAAGCCATATGTAAAACATGAATAACTTAAAAAATATAATTAGAAGAGTTTGGGACAATAACACATCTAAACTTTTTTTAAAAAAATACGGTATAATACTGTAACTCAACTCGTGACCGAATTATTGCATAGTCATCTTGTGGAGCTAAACCTTTAAAGGTACTGAGTTTTTAAAAATGTTTTCTGTCCTGTCGGCCTATCAATCATCTATCTCTACCCCTCGTCTGTCTGTCTGTCTGTCTCTGTCTACCTACCTACCTACCTAACCTGCCTACCATCTATCTGAAAAGAAGTCTTATCCCTCATTTTCCAGGAAATGAGGAATAAGACTTATTTTGGCTTATCATGCTGCCCATCTCGCCCAAGACGACTCTAAACTATTCCTGCCTCTCTTCTCCACACCCTAAGGAAAATCCGGGATACATTCCCAAACTCTTAAGAACTCCTCAAGTTTGCGTTTACTCACAAACCACAAAAAATAAAATGTGAATTTGATTGCAATCTGTTCAGAGTGCATTTGTCTAGGAAACTAATGCCTGACTTGGTTGCCGTTTAGTGAAAGGCAGCACAATAGCCTGCTGAGAAATTTTAGTCTCTAGGGTTGACATTGATTGATTGGTTATTCATGCCATCAAGCTGTTCTTGACTCTTAGTAAGCACATGGACAGATTTTCTCTTTGATGAAGGTTGACGGTTCCACTAACCTGGCCTTTCAAATCTTCCAACAGCACATTTCTTAAAGGCTCAAAAAAAAAAAAACAGTCCAAAAGGGCTCTTAACAGCCAGTGTGCAACATGACCCTTGCACCTAATAATTGTTTATTGTGTCATGCACACAAGAATCTTTCCTCTGATGAAGGAAGGAAATGTTTTTTTGGGAAAAAAAAAAGCTGGCTCCTTTCAATGGACTTCGTAAACCAATCTGCATGTTCGGCATCTGTGTTCTTCTCTCCCCCCCCCCTGCCCCCCTTTCAGCGCTTGATTTTTGATCTGCCCATTTTCCATCCGCTGGTGGATCCTGTCTCAGGTGAACTGGACGTGAAAAGAGCATTTGCCAAATGGAGGTGAGAGCGATGGGCTGGGTCTAGAAGCTCGGTATTGAACAGAGAGAGATGGGCCTCTGACGAGGCCTCTCACCTGCCTTTCTCTTTCTGCCAAAGGCGCAATCATAACCACATATGGCAAATACTGATGTACGCGCGCAGAGTTTTCTACAAGATTGACACAACCAACCCTCTCAACCCTGAATCTGCTGTGCTGTAAGTTCCTTTTTCTTGAGGGGAAGGGAAGGTTAGAAACTTTTCCGAAAGCTGCAGTCCATCGTATAAATTGTTTTGGAGTAGACATGTAAAATGCCTTAAGCCAAATGTCACTGGTTTATTTTCACTAACCATGATAATGTATAGTTATGCCTTTTTTATCCTGTCAAACGGGACATTCAGATTTCTAGGTATTCTGTTTATATAAAACAAATTTTGTGGCGGGTAAAATGTAGCAGTAAATCTGCTTATGGTTTTTTGTTTTTTTAAAAAAGACACTTGGTGGAAAGCTTCTGTTCCTTCCAGGAGCATTCTAAGTTGCATTCTTCCTCTTTCTCTTCTTAGGTATGAAAAAGATATTCAACTCTTCAAGAGCAAAGTGGTTGACAGTGTAAAATTATGCAGCAGTCACTTATTTGATCCCCCCAAAATTGAAGACCCCCATGCAATCAGGTAGCTTAATAGTGGCTATCAAGTCCCATGATGTCATTTTGGACCAAGTACAGAGAGCTCCATAGGGATGCGGTGGCTCAGTGGGTTAGGATACTGAGCTTGTCAATCAGAAGGCCGGCAGTTTGGCGGGTCGAATCCCGAGTGCCGCGTAACAGTGAGCGCCTGTTACTCATCCCAGCTTCTGCCAACCTAGCAGTTTGAAAGCACGTAAAAATGCAAGTAGAAAAATAGGGACCACTCCGGTGGGAAGGTAACAGTGTTCCATGCACCTCTGGCGTCTAGTCATGCCAGCCACATGACCACGGAGACGTCCTTGGACAAGCGCTGGCTCTTCGGCTTTGAAATGGAGATGAGCACCGGCCCCTAGAGTCGGAAACAACTAGCATGCATGTGCGGGGGAACCTTTACCCTTACAGAGAGCTCCAATTTAGCGATAGCCTCAGTGACTGTTCAGCTACGGTGGTGATGGAAAATGTTGGGATCTATCCTTGCATTTATGACCTCCACAGATCTGTAAAGCCATGGAAGCTGAACTAGGACTGTAAGGAGTTAAGGTTTCACGTAGTGACTACTTCACTTAATGGCCAAGTTACTAATTCCATTTTGCCGCTAAAAGAGAACTTCCTGTGTTTCTCTTAATCCTATGTAGATTTAGGCTTTCTAGTGTTTACAAGCCCATGCAAACTGGAGGGTTTCCCCCCCCAGTAAATTACATTCATAGATGTCCTGTGTGGCACCCAAAAAAATATTGCCAAGTTTTTAATTCTTAAGACATTGTAAATGTCCAGTAGATGTGCTTAGGACTGTGGTTATTTAACTTCATGTTTTACCTCTGCTGGGCTACTGTACTTCCATTAAATAGATGTTCTGTCTTTAGCTTTGGGAACTTGGGAAGCCCGGGTGACATTTTGCTTGCTTCTTGCAGCTTTTCTCCCTGGAATCCAGCTATACACAATGAAGTGAGAGAGAAGATGTTGACTCAGAAGGTATGGGAGATATATCTTAATTTATAGAAATGGTTAAAAAGTAATGGGGAGAAATAAGTCCTATTGCATTGAAAGAAACTTGAGGCAAGCTCCTTATTCTGAAAGATAACCAAGCAGAAAGTTCCTTGTGTAGCCTTGTTGTGAGATAAGAGACATTGTTGGGTGGGGGGTGGGGGTTGTACATCTTTGCACAGCGGGTAGGATGAAACAATGGCTAGAAAAGCACATGGCTGCACACTGCTTAAACCAGGGGTGTCCCAACTTTGGCAACTTCAAGACTTGTGGACTCGCAACTCCCAGAATTCCACAGCCAGCTATGAATTGAAGTCCACAGCTCCTGAAGTTGGCTATGGAATTCTGGGAATTGAAATCCGCAGCTCTTAAAAGTTGGCTGTGGAATTCTGGGAGTTGAAGCCCACAAGTCTTAAAAGTTGCCAAGGTTGTGCATCCCTCGTTTAAACCATATTGTGATACTGTAGCTGCAGAGAAGTTAAAGCATTTAACTCTTTTAGGACCCAGCTGCATTCTGGATTTCTCAACCGAGCAAGGACGGGCGAGTCTCTTTCGGGGTGTGGGTGGTGTATGTTTCTTTAGAAGACAAAAGAACGGAGAAAGGAGACTCGCCAAAGACAACAAAATGACACAAGTTCTCAAGAAAAGCTGCTTTTTCCCCCCCCTTCTTTTTTATGTTCCCTCCTAGAAGAAAGGAGATGACCAGCAAGGCAAGAATATGCAAGTCTCCGGCCTGTCCTGGGTGAAGCCGGGCTCCGTTCAACCTTTCAGCAAAGATGACAAGACTCTTCCTACTTAGCTACCGAAAAGGATGGAAACACTCCCAACAACTTTTGACCGGAAGGAGGAGCGTAAACAGAGCCCGACAGCGAAAACTGTGGTTCTCCTCCTCGACTTTGGATTAGTAAAGAGTAAATGCTAGCGATGACTAAAGTAGCCCTGTTCAGTGGGGTTACTTGGGCTCTTCTTGATGTTTTACGTGCGTTTTAATTGCAGCCGGCAAGTAGGTTTTTATAAGGCCGGGCTTCTGTACGGAAGTCCGTTGCGTGTGGGTAACGAATGGCTCAGGAGTCAAATGTAGCTTGAGGTTCTCAATGGGTTCCTTTTTAAAGTTTTTTGTTTTTTAAATGTAAAGAATCAGGCCAGAAAAAACTCATTCCAGAGATAAATCTGTCTTTGTGTAAACTAATATAAGCAGAGTAAAATACTATATTTAAAAACTTTTAAATGCATTGGTTTCTATTGTAAATATATTAGGATATGGAGTTTGTAAATACTTGGTTCCAATCCCTTCTAGCCCTTTTAGGGGCAGAAAGGCTGAGACTGATTATGTATGATGTGTACCGATTTTTTTTTGGGGGGGGGGGTTCCTTTTCTCCTTTACAGATGTTGCCATTACTGGCTGCTTCTAACATAACTTGCCCCATAATCTTTAGGGCTACAACCAAATTGCCTGCAAGAATCATACAGGAGGAAAGATTTTACTGCAAAAAGGGAGACTTAAGTAGAGAACTCTTCCATTGTGATAGTTGCATGCATCTTAACTCAAATAGCCTTAAGATGTGTCAAAGTAATATTAGAGGCAGCCCTAAATAGTACATTAGTCAGGAAAGGTGAGGGTTTTTTTTTAATGAAAAAAGAATCAAAATCCTTTAGAGTTCTTGGTTTTAATAAAATCTTAAAGAGAACCTAGCGTAGGTTGACTTAGGAATCATGCTTGAGATGGCTTGACTAATGTGTTAATAGTGACATCTTAAAAAAAAAATAAAGACCAATCATGGCAGAAAGTCTGTGTTGTAGTTCTCTTCTTTGGATAAAATATTTGCAAATTAAGTACGATTTCTTTGGAATTCTGATTTTACAATTAGAGTTAAGCCTCAAGTTAACGGGCCATTTAACAGAAAAGGGCTTCTATTATGCCCCCCATTCTGTTAAATCAGGAAATACACCATCTGTATAATGGTATTTTGAATCCAAACTCTACTAAATGCAGGAAAGATTTCACAGTGTTTAACAATGGCTTAATCTACGGGACACAATTGGGTTCCCCCCCCCCTTTTGAGAAGCTATGATAGCAAGAAGCAGAGCTGCCGATAGTGCCTGAAGGCTGAGTTAGCAGGGTTTGTTTTTTCTTTTTTGAAATCAGACCTTTGGTGTTGTTGTTTTTTATAATTCCATTTATATCCCGCCCTTCTCCGAAGACTCAGGGCGGCTTACAAGCTTAGCAGTAGCCTTCATTCTGTGTATATGCCTGCTTATTAGGGCTTTCGCTCCCCCCCCAAGTGGCATTATTACAAAGTCAGCTTAATTGCCCCCAACAATCTGGGTCCTCATTTTACCTACCTTGGAAGGATGGAAGACTGAGTCAACCTTGAGCCTGGTGGGATGCGAACCTGCACTAATTGCAGGCAGCTGGTGTTACTTAAGGAGGCATCAGCCCACTGCTCCACCAAGGCTCTTTTGTTCCTTTATAAAACTTATCACACAAACGGACAGAACTTGCCTGCACCAAAACATGCCCTGTTTCATGACCCTGTCCCTACCTTATGTCTAGTCCATCATTTCATGAAGCTAAAATCCCTCTTCCAATGTTTACATTTAGATCCTCTTGGAGCAATTTTAAGAGCAGCACAGCATATCTCTTCTAAATGCAATCCAGGCCATAAAGCTCTGCACAATAACGGCAATGCTCAATAGGATCGTATCAGTCTTCAAAGAGATTGTCCAATTGCCCGAACACCCATTTTGCACTTCTCTACACACTCACTTGATCCTTTATGGCAGGAGTGTCAAACTCAATTTCATTGAAGGCCGCATCAGCATTGCGGTTGCCCTCAGGGGGCCGGGTGGGTATGGCCAGGGTGGGTGTGGCCTACAGGGTGGGCGTGGTTAGAGTGCGTATGGCCTACTGGGTGGGCGTGGCCAGCTCTACATCGTTCGCATCAAGGGTGCCTATGGGGGCCTGGGCAGGAGTGGGACAGATCTGAGGGTCTCTGGCAGAAGGAGGGTCTCTGGGCCAGGGCCAAGGCAGTGGGGGCCGTTCCCTCACTGTTTCCAGGATGGCTTCGTGGGCCGCATGAAACCACTTCGCGGGCCGGATCTGGCCCCCGGGCCTTGTGTTTGACATGTCTGCTTTATGGGGTAAAAAAAAATGGATTTTTTCAGCATGTATTAGAAACCACATGAAAGCCGCCGTCCAGTGGCAGAGCACACATTCTTTGAATGCAGAGAGTCTTGGGTTTAATCCACGGCACCCCTAAGAAGGCTAGGAAATGGTTTTATTGCATGCTAGTGAACCACTGTGATCACAGATAAGACAGCTAGGCTAGATGGGGGCCGGTTCAATAACAGGTTTTTTTCCATGTTGTACATCATTCTTCCTGACCTCCATTTAAAGCAGTTAAACACTGCAATGGACCAAAAAGCTACACCGATAATCCAGGATGGCCAATCTTTCCCTCATTTTGAAAAAAAGACCAGTGGGAAGACACAACCAACTGCCACGATAAAGCAAAGAAGCTGGGAAGGCCAACAGTCCTGTCTTAAAATATTCATACACGAGAGTTCAGTATGACTTCTGTGCACTTCCAGAATAAATATAATTCAAGCAGTTTAACACAGCTTTTCATCTTAGGGTTTGCTATTTAATATATATATATATATATATATATATATATATATATATATATATATATATATATATATATATTTAAAAGTGCCACTGCCAAGGTTGCAAAACTAATTTGCATTTCAAAATGTTTTGGGAACTAGTGAAGTGCTACCTGCTGATAGAAGATGACTTGAAACATTGCAGAGCTAAAATACAACGAAAGTGTAGTATATATACATAATATTTCCATATCACCTGAAGGGCATAGAAGGAGAGGAGCGGAGAGGAGAAGGAAAGGGGGGGAAGGCTTAAATCCTCCCCTCCATTTCAATTTCTCATCTGTCTCCAGTGTGCTTTAACTACTGCCTGACAAATGGGCTAGAATCTTCACTCCTAATTTAAAAGGAGGTTCACAGCAGTTCTAAACTGGGTCAGGTCATTAATTACAGAACTGATTCTATCACTGCTGACTGCCTCATTTCCAAATCCGTAGTTAAAATACTGCCGATTCTAAACATGACACTGGATGAGATCCAACTAGCTAAAAAAAAATAAAAAAAAAGAAATCTTAATGGGCTAACGTAAAAATGTACTGGTCTTCCAGTTCTGAGTTTAAAACCAACCCCTTCTACCAAATAAATTAAAAAGGATGTAAACAGCATCCATCAATGCTTTATGGGATACATCCAAGCAAAGCTGGTGTGACTCGCAGTGTGACTGGCAGGAAATCCTCCTCCTTCTCAAACTTTCCGATTGTCTTTGAGCAGAAGACGTCAGTGGTATATATTATATATATAAGCAGAAGATTCCTCTTTTTTGATGTCAGGAGCATCAGATTTTTTTTTAAAAAGTACTTCATTTCTGCCCCCAAAGTGCCTTGGAGATGTGGAAATCACAGCTTCTACTATTACTGGTCAAAGCCCCGATAGCAATAAAAAAAATTCTCGGTGAGTCTTTGACATCAGTGAGAGCCCCTGTCGTTTGCCACATCTTGCAACCTTCTCAGAAGCGCTGTGTGGTTTTCCGGGCACATGCGCTTGGCTGGTGATTCCGCCCCCTCCTCTAAGACGATGCCCCTCTTTTTTGTGGAGGTCTCGCCAGTTCTAATCATGCTGTTAATCTCTTCGAGTCTCTGAAACATGCAACGAGCAAGAAAAACTGGTCATTTTCCTCCCCATTCTCCTGAAAATCCAGCTGCAAATAACAATCTCCTCGTCGCTCGTTTAAGCCTCTGACATCGTGTTGAACTTCAGTACTTGTAATCCCCATTAAGCAACATGGCTGAGGTTGCTTCAGGTCCCTACTCTGTAAATTAATATTTCAAGATTACATCTCAAATCCCCACAGTTCAAATAATACCGTTTTTGTCTCAATCATTGGACTCATTTCTAAAGAGGCTCCAATCAACACTCACCTTGACAAATACAGCTTTGGAAAAATATTAAATACTTGAATAATACGATTGAGAAACAAAACTTTGCATTTTGTCTTCCAAATATTTTCTCTGTGTGTGTCATATAATGACATTCATTGGCAATCTAGTCAGCCATGAATATTTAAAACGAAAAAGGATATACAGTTTGCTAAATCATGTAGTTACTGATTTATTAAAACGACATATAAGTTTTCGAAACAGTTACTGGGTAATAGCACCACTGAGTGATCAAACGGCAGCTCTTACCTTAGATGGGCTGCTGCTAAAATAGTAGAATATTTTCTCACGTCGAGAGGTTGCACATTCATTTTTGTGGGGGGAAATGTAAATTGGGTGGTTTTGAGACAGTTGGATTCTGCGTGGAGAGCCACTTCTCACAAACGGATATGGAGACAATGGAGGAACATCAGTCTGATGCAAACAGCAATAAAACATGTGTACAGTTAACAAGCAAGCACAAAAAAGAGAGAGTGGAATGCATTTGGCAACTTAAAAGCACCACAACACATCCTCTTGATTTTTATATTAATGGCCCTGAGTGTTCTGTACCAGCCTGCTACCGGCCCTGCAGAAAAAGCAGGGAAAACCCCTCCACAAACGGCAAGAGGCTGGAATACGCTTGCCAAATTTATTGCAACAAAAACAAACAAGACACAAACCAAGAAACAGAAGCTTAAAGAAACATGAACCATCCCAGCGGTTGCCTTCAGCAAACCAGCCCTCCCAGACATTCCCCTTATATAGAGTTCAGGGTGTGGCTTCTCTCTGCCTCCTTCCGAGAAGCCCCATTGCCTTCCTCTGTTTACTCCTAATTGACTGCCTCCTGCGTCGGGCGTCCTTGAACAGGGCCAGCTGTGGGTCATCTTCATCCACGCTGTCAGGCTTACACAGCTGGGTCTGCGTCGTGACCAGGTGGGAGGGGCCTGGCTGAGGGCTATCATCAGCAAGATCTTCAACCCCCTCAGCAAGGTCTTCAACACCCCCCTCCTCCTGAGTCGTCCGACCCAACTGCCGAACCCACAGGCTGACCCTGAATCACAACACTGAGCAATTTGGATATTCTATAGTAGGAGAACCGTAACAAGTTTTCAGAGTTATCAGTTTTAAAAATTTAGCCTACAGGATACAAGAATCCCCTGTGTCAAATACAAGATGGTTCCATTTTTTTTGTAAAGGCAGATGATTTGGCTTTATTCATCTTTAAGATTTATTTGCAACACTTAGGTTTAAGAGAATCCTCTTCTTTTAATTTCCAGTTTCTGCCCAGATCACAAGTCAATATGCACATGCCCAAAAATTAGTGGTTTTTTTTTTTTAAAAAGCAAAATATTATAATGGCAGGACAACCTGAGTAACTCCAGCTGTTAATCAGACAAGTAGTAGCTTAGCTATTGCCAAGAAGGAAGGCAAAAAGGGCTACTCACTCCATTGGCTGAGGAGTACTTCAGGGCAAAGTCTTTGATCCGGTCTGTGTAGACATTATTATAAAACTGAATCAGGTCTCCACGCTCCTCTTCTTCAGTGTCACTGCTGGCTCCCGTGAGTCGTGTGGGGGTAGGAGGGGCGCTGCTAGGCTGCGGGACAGGCAGGGTGCTACTCGACCTCATGACTGGGCTGGAATCTCGGCTTTCTGCAAAGACAGATCGAAATGCACCGAGTCAGTTTTATGAAACCACTGTTTATTCTGGCCTTTTTTTCTCTTTTTGTCTAGCATTTAAGACACCAGGTGAGAAAGTGGTAAGACTCTAAGTCTTTGGGCCAATCTCCAGGAGTTTAGGAGTTCTACTCCCTCCCTAGCTATGAAAGCCAGCTGGGTGACTTTGGGCCAATCACTAGCTGAGTTCTTGTCCCCCTTAGGCATGAAATCTGGCCAGGTGACTTTGGCCAATCACCGGGAGATTGTGAATTCTAGTCCAGCCTTAGGCATGAAAGCAGGCTTGGTGCCTTTGGGCCAGTCAACCTCTCTGTCCAACTCCCTCACAGGGTTGTTGCGGTGGAGAAAATAGGAGGGAGGGGTGTGGGATACGTTCGCCAGGAGGTATTTGGAAAAAATAATAAAGGTGGGATACAAAGAAAGAAATGAACAAGAAGTATTCTTCTTTCTTAAAAAATATCTTGCAGGGATTTATCGTCTTTCTGCTAACTCTTCCGTCAGCGATGTCCTGATGAGGCTGGGCTCCCTTTTGCTCGCGGCCTTTGTCTGAAATGGATGTGCTGTGTTCCTGAAAGCTCAGCAAACAAGGCCCCTTTTTCCAAATGTACTTTTGAGATAACATCTGTAACCCAGGAACTGAGGTGTTTTGACTTAAGCACTAAATCCACACTTGATATACCATCTTGGGCCACAAAACTGTTACACTGTTTAGCCAGGTACAAAGTCTGATGAGTAACTTGCCAGAATTTTTCACCCAGGTTCGCTTATTGCTCCTTCTAGTGTTCTACTAACTACACTCGCTTACTTCGGTCCTTATTTTTCTCCACCGGGGAAGTCTGTGGATTGTTGGTCTCGCTGGTGCCAGAATTCCTTCGTCTTCTGCCTTTAATCAACACACTACGGTACACCTTAAAAAAAAAGAAAAGAAAAAAGGCAAAATTATTTCAGAAGAGAAAATGGCCTCGCTGGATAAAAAATAAGCTTTCCACGGGAGAGTTGTTCTTGGGATACTTTTCAAGGACAGCGCCAAGCCCCGCTAGATGGAACCCCTGCAAGTCTAAGTGGCACCACCAATCTGAGATGTCTTGCAGGATCCTTTTACGGAAGGCTCTTTTTTTCATTAGGTAGGACATATCTGAAGGGACACGGTGGCTCAGTGGGTTAGGACGCTGAGCTTGTCGATCAGAAGGTTGGCAGTTTGGCGGGTCAAATCCCGAGTGCCACGTAGCAGAGTGAGCGCCTGTTACTCGTCCCAGCTTCTGCCAACCTAGCAGTTCGAAAGCACGTCAAAATGCAAGGAGAAAAATAGGGACCACTCCGGTGGGAAGGTAACAGCGTTCCGTGCGCCTTTGGCGTCTAGTCATGCCGGCCACATGACCACGGAGACGTCCTCGGACAAGCGCTGGCTCTTCGGCTTTGAAACGGAGATGAGCACCGGCCCCTAGAGTCGGAATCGACTAGCACGCATGTGCGGGGGAACCTTTACCTTTAGGACATATCTGACCTCCTTTTAACAGAACTGGGTGCTAATCTTGAACACTATGCCAATATCTGGAATTTTCCGCCTTAAGGCTGAAAGTACTTGGACTGAAACAGCTGACTGAAGAAGGAAACAAAATCAGTAAAACCACTGGATGCAGCATGAATACAGGAACAAAGAAAACGTTCTCACGTGGCTTTTGGCCTGTGGCTGCATACGGTAGTGGCGCATGATGTTCTGAAACGACGTGTCTTCCTTTGTAACCTGGAGTGCAAAGGCGTCCATTAGCTGGCACGTCAGCACTTTAGTTAGCGCTAGATATTTTTTACCTGACAAGTTAAATGGGATTTGCGAAGCTTTACCTTGGCAATGACATAAATGGCACACATTAACAGCTGATCTAGATGTCGGTCCATCATGAGCTCCGCGCATTGCACCAGTGAAAATTCAAAGCAGGTCCAGATTTTCTTCCTTAGCTCATCGGAAATATCCAGCCTGATGCAGAGATCCCGCAAACGAACACTTGCCAAATAAAACACCTGTTGAAGCCAGGAAATACTGTCAGGGCCAGAAGACATAACTATTCATTCGTAGAACGATGTTTTTCACCTCGGAGTGAAAAAGTAAATTATGAAAACGCTTCACAGAAGTTCAGCATTCAAGAAGAGACAAGGAGATGAGTTTTCCTTGGAAAACATCATAAAGTGACATGTCCTTTGATTTATTTTTACCAGTACAAGAGAATATTTGCAGCTCAGATTGAACTGTGGGGTCCTTGGTGCTCTCGGAGCTTGGTTGTTTCCTTGCAGACGTTTTATGACCAAACTAGGTAACATCATCAGGGCTAGAAGGGAATTGGGGTTGGAGGAGGAGGAGGAGGAGGACTGTGGGGTCCTTCGTGCTCTCCAAACTAGGTAACATCATCATTATGTTGGTGGGCATGGTCTTGGTGGTTCCTTGATTGGGCTTAAGGTGTTTATTTTTATTTATTATTTTACTACCTCAACTTTATTGTATTTCATAAATAACTCAAGGCGGCAAACCTACTTAATCCTCCTTCCTCTTCTCCCCACAGCAACAACCCTGTCAGGTGGGTTGGGCCAAGAGAGAGTGAGTAGCCCAAAGCCACCCAGCTGGTTTTTATGCCTCAGGCAGGACTAGAACTCACCGTCTCCTGGTTTCTAGGCCAGCACCTGAACCACTAGAGCAAACGGTCTCTTTTCCAGGGGCGAGATACCTTTCTAAAGAAGAGGGAGAGCGAGCCTGCTTTTCGGCACCGGCTGCCACCGCTGCTGATCTGCTGCTTTTGCCGCCGTTCTCCAGGATGGGCAGCCTGCTGGAGCTGGCCTTGCAACTGAAGGGTGGCGCCGGTCATCTGCTGAGAACTCAGTGTGCCCGCCAGGGCCTGCGCGCTGAGAGGCGGGATGGAACTGGTCAGGGATTGAGCCTGTCCACCCACGACCTGGACCGGAATGAAGGTTATGCTGCCATTTTCATTGGCAATGCCTGACAAAAGAAGTGGTTAAAATACATATATATATATGGAGAGAGAGAGAGAAAGAAGGAACAGATTAGCTGATTGGTATTTCCCCCCTTTGGACAGGAAAACTCCCCAACTTATTTTACATTGGAAGACTAGATGTCTCGGGGGTCCTCCCTTAGCCACCAGCTCTACCGTGGCTGAAGGAGCCGTGCATCGCTCTGGCTCACCTTGCACTGGTATGGTAACCGTCTGCCCGTTATTGGCAGTCACGGTGGCGGTTGCCACGGTTACCAAAGTCTGTCCAGGCACCGGAGTGACAGGGATGGTTTCAGAGGAGACGTTCTGTACAGGCAGGGTGCTGATCACAGGCGGCTGACAGAGCCTCACAGGAGTCCGGGGGGGCTCCCCGGGAGCGTCGCTGTTGTCGACAAACAGCCTCCTCCTAGTCGGATTGCTGGTGGGAGAGCCGTACCGTTCATGGAGGGGGGCTGGAGAAAAGGAAACGCCTGCAGAGGTTCCAAAAGGAAAGATGCCACAACATCAAAAAGATGGGTGGTGTTTGTTTTTTTTTACAGGTGGGCCTCGCTTAATAATCACTTGTTTTACAGCTATTCAAATTCAAATTACAGTGACCATGGAACAGCTACTCCCCCCCTTTCAGCCGCCCCCCCCCAGGTGGTCCTTGGGCCGCATGTCAAGGAAGCCAATTGAGGACCTCTTGCGGCATTCTGCAGTCGTATGACTGCCATTTGTGGTGTTTTTCTGACGATTTCTGGCAATATATATATATATATATATATATATATATATATATATATATATATATATATATATATATATATATATATATATATATATATATATATATATATATATGTATGTATGTATGAATGGGTTAGCTCAACCACCACTGTGAAAAAAGCCCCCAAATTACTTCTGGTTATGCACGGTTAGGGTTAGGGCCACGTAGGTGCCTCGATTTACAACTGTGAGGATTCACAACTGTAATCTGGGGCTCAGTTGTAAGTCAAGGACTACCTGTATTAATAATGCACATTTTTCTCAAAACAGGATAATTTTAAAGATAAGCTTGTCATGTTTCTACACATTGGGATTCACCCTTCAGAATTTGCCATTTCGGCTCCGCTGCTTCTCTTCTGTCAATCTGGAAAGGCTTACCTTTTCCCTGTGTTCCACTTTCAGCGCGAACTTCACTTAATCTCCTCGGAGTTAAAGGGGAACCGGCCACGCTGTTCCCATTCGATCTTTCAAAGTATTGAGGTGGCATTACCTGAAAGCGCAAAATATTTTGTCACGATATTATAGGTATTTAATTAGGTATTGCTGCCTAAGAATTCCCACTGCTCCAAGTCTTTTGGACATTTCTAGTTTTTGGTTTTTTTAAAATCTTTGTACTACTGACAAAGAAGCCAAAGAAAAGAACCTTGTCTTTTACCTCTTCACAGGTAGGAACTTTATTTTCATTTTCTTTTATTTTGTCCCAGAGCGGAGATTCCATTTTCCACGCCAGACTCTCCAAAATCTGTTCTTCAATGTGATTGAGATGCTTAACCACCTCCCTGGAAAGGCCGTCTTCTGCTCTGATTAGGATCTCTATCACCTGATCAATATATCAAGTCAAATCTTTATTATGGACAAGGATCAGCATGAGGATGCCAGTCAGTTAAAAAGCAGAGAAAATACACCAGTCCATCGTGAGAAAAAGCTCCAAGAAAGAAGTGCACAAAAAAGACAAGGGAATGTAAAAGAAAAGGCCTGAACGTTAGATGGTTATAGGGTTAATATTTTCCCTGACCGTTAGTAGACCAGGTAGCATGTCTATTGGCAGTGTGAAATAAACTCATCGTAAACTCCATCCTGGCTCCTGATTTCTTGCGCCGGACTTATGCCCCTCTGTTTCCACTGCCTGTGTCTTCCACAGCAATTACGCTAATTTGCTAAGGGCACTTGACTCAAAGGATTTACCTTATAAAATTGGAAGGCAGGAACCTCAAATACATCCGTGATGAATGGGAAACAGTCCACTGCCTTGTAGGAGTAAATAATTATTTCAAGGCAGCAGGCCATGAGAGACTTGTGAAAGACATCATGCTCCAAGATGGCCTAGAAAAAGAGGACAATTTCAGTACAAAAATCAAGATATTTCTTGCTTGCTAACATCACTGTGTGACTAAATCGCCAAGCATAGTTTTAAAATGCACGTGCAATGCTATCTGTCCACTAAGAAATGTCTACAAAGCGGCCTTAAGTGGAAGGGGACAATGAAAAGGCTTAGTAAAATGTCCTGATTACATATTATGGTGTTCTAAACCTTCTGATGATCAGGGTGGAACTTTTCCAAGTTTCTTTTTCTGCATGTTTTTCAGCTGTGGGCTCCTCTGCTTTTATCTGATGGTTCCCTAAGCAGAATCTCTTACTCTCATCTCCATCACAGTTGGTTAAATCACAGTGGCCCTCTTGACACTAACCCTTTGTCAAATTATTGTGTTCGTTGATTTTTCTGTGGAAAGCAGTGGATAAACTGAAGGCTCAATGCATTAAATTGGTGTAGTTAGGTATCAGATTCTGGGCAGTTTTGCATCTTAACTCAGGTGTTCTATGTTGCATTTTCCTGTAGATTCTTTGTTTAAAGAGAACATTTATGCAAATCACTGGACATTACGTACAGATAAGTCAGCTTCCTCCAGTCTTCTCTTTTCCTGTTTTATGACAGATTCCAAAACCTTATAATAAAGGACCTCAGCGAGACGGAAGTGTTTACCAACAAGATCTGAAATAATTGTGTAATATAAAATAAGCACTGTTTTCCCATAATAAAACAAAACAGAATTCCTATTATATATTATCTCTCTCACACACATATATATAGGAAGCTGCCCAGAGTTACTCTTTTGTAAGGTGGGTGGCCAAATGTAATAAATTATAATAAATGATAATTCTTATACTGTCCTTAGATGTAAGAATATACCAAGCAAAAATGTTAAACTAAATACTTAATTTAATTCTAAATCTGGAGTCTTTTTGGGAACACAAAACATAGCAAAAGTGCTTTTACAGATAGTAGATCACATCCTCACCTTTGGAGAAATTCCCAGACTCTCCACAAGAGGGCACCTTTTGTAAATAAACTTCATACATTTCTTTCACTCTATTAGCAATTGACAGAGAAGGATCCTTGGAACACGCCCTGTCAACGAAGAAGTGAATTACGTAGATTTGCCATTTTTGAAAGCAAAATGTCTTTGTGTGTAGTTTTATACGGGAGGTTTTTAAAAAGAATGGCATTATATTATCCAAGCACTTATCACAAAAAGAAACTGAAACCTGTGCTTAAAGTGTCGAAGGTTTAACATCATAGGATGACGCATTCTTCACAAAATTGATTTGTTTATTATGCATTGAACAACTCTAGAGAATAGATGCCACTTTGGGTTTTTTTTTTAAAAAAAAGCACATAGAATCACAGGGAATTCTTAAAAGAGTGTCACTTCACCAGCTGAAGCCTGAGAAATTTCAGCCAACTGCCCAAATTTGAACCATCCTATAGCCAGCGATTTGCAAAGTGCATGGAGGGCGATTCTACCGACCTCAGAATTTGCTCCAGATTCTCACTAGGGGCGTTCTTCAGCCCTGCCAACATTGTGTGAAGCCGTGTCAAGCAGTGGGTCGCGATGGAAATGGGGCTCAAGTAGGGATCGCTATCCTTGATGTATTTTCGGCCAGTAAGAGGCGTAGATATTCTAAAAGATTTTGTCTGATCAAAAGATACAAAGATGAAAGATGTTTCAAGAAAGCTCCTGTACTTTCAACCAAAATTTGGATTCAGAAAATCACCTACATTAACTCCAACAAGGCTTATTCCTGGTTATTGCCTTCTTAGGACTGAAATCTGCCTCTTCTTCTAACCCAATAGTCTCCCTATTAATATATTTATACAGAAACAATGCCCCTATAAAATGCACAAGAAAAAAGAACAAGTTCAGGATCAGAGCTAAACTAATGGCACTTTTGGGTAATCTGGGGTGAGACGGGGCACTATGACTGCTTTAAAGAGACACAGCAATTAACTGATAGACCAGTAGCTCTTAATCAGGATATAAGCCTGAGGGGTAAGTGAGATATATGCTAAGTGAGATATATGCTAAGCTAATTAAACTTTGAGGGGTCTCTTAGCCGTTTTCCTGCAGACATTTCATTACCCAACTAGGTAACAACAATACGATGATACCTAGTTTGGATAATGAAACCTCTGCGAGAAAACCAACAATCTGAGAGCACCAAGGACTCGTCATTTCAACCCTGAGCTACAAATATTTTCCTTTACTGGTAATTAAACTTTAAATTTTAATAACCTACATTTAGAATATTGAATGTCAACAGATAAACAACTTCCTTGGAATAAGTGAGCTTTTTCATTTTGTCCCCTTGGATGGGACCTAGATTCTGTGTTGGATGAAACTTGAAATAAGGCTGAGCATCATGGAGTTAACTTCAAACCAGACCGTGTTTATACTCACCCGTTCAAAGTGCTCCTGCAGGTTATATTTCATTTGTACCCTTTCGGCTGTTTCCATCTCCGAAGCTGTGTTTAAACATCTTCGCAAGGTTCCAATTTCCTCGTCTGCATCTTCTCCAAGAAAGATCCGCTCATCTAGATTTCCAACTGACAATATGTATTCCTCATAGGCTTTGTTGATAGCCTTACTGGAATGAAGAATGGAAGAAAGCCGAGGGCTGATCGGAGTATAAATGTTTGCAAACAATTGCTAAAAGCTTTCATAAAGTTACGGAACCCAATGGCAAGAGACTGAGAGTTATAGAAGCTATAGACTAGTGGATCCTTTGTACCCAGAAAATCCTGAAATTACTAGTATCGTTGTTTTATGGTACTTACAAGTTTTCTGTAAAGTTTCCAGGATCCAAAAAACCTGTCAGGTTCTCCTCTTTTCCCTTTAGAATCTACAAAAAGGAAGGAAGGAATTGAAGTTAACCATAAATAATGGAGCTGTAGCGATTCTGAAGATCAGTTAGAATTGTTATCCAATGACATACCTTTTTCTCAAAGAGTTTTTTCACATAGGGCTTCCAAAAATGTTCTTTTATTCCCTTGGCTTCCAAAACCAAGCCATCGTGCAAGGAGCAGAGTTTTTCAATGATGCATGGGGCTTCAGACGAGAGCTTAAAATCCTTACTGTGAAAATCTTCAGGCAGCCCTTTGTAATGGTTAAAGTGGGAAGGGGATGAGAGAAAGTGAATTGGGAAAGGAAAAAAAAACCCAACCCACACACAATCAATTTCCTGTTGTATGTAAGATCTGTTGTTCTTTTAAAAATATGAAAAACTGGTCAAGGAGAGAAGCAACCTGGAATTAAGGAGAAACTTCCTGACAGTGAGGACAATCAACCAGTGGAACAGAAGTTGCCTCCAGTAATCATGGGCGCTGCATCACTGCAGATTTTTAAGAGGAGAGTAGACAATCACCTGTCTGAGATGGTGTAGGTTCTCCTGCTTGAGCAGGAGGCTGGACTAGAAGACCTTCAAGGTCCCTTCCAGCTCTATTCTATCCTGCCCTGCCCTATCCTATTCTTTCTTCAATTTTCATTAGGTCAATTTTGTTTTCTCTTAAGTCTGAATACGAATAATTTTGCTCTATGGCATTCTACATTTTTCTATGATAAATTTTTAATAAATGACTGGATAACACAAGAAAGCAAATGGGCGAACCCTTTAGCACAATATTTATACAACATTTTGCTAACCACATTTTAAGGTTTAAGTTCATTAAAAATAAATAATACTCGGGGAGCAGCATAATAAAAAGGTAATTAAATTTACCCTTAAAACCTGGATTCAGAATCTCCTTACGGTTAGGGCACTGCAAAGAATTCCCATAGACTAGATCAAGGACGCACAGTAAGAGATGGTATGAATTTACCAAATCATCACTGATCATAGGGAAATTGCCTGTGAGAGTCAATATGGAAACACATTATAGTATTCAGCAGAAATTGGTTTTTAATCTAAACTAATAAATTTGCATACCACAGATGCACATTTTTTTTAACAATAATCAGATGAAATCTTGAGAGCGTATGCTTACAAAAATCAAAATTAAATCAATTCTTTAGTTTGTGGTTTGTTTGAAACCTGTTGTAAAAATATATTAAAATGCTAGGATGAGTATTATGATGCAATGCACAAATACTGTTATGCGCTGACCTCGATAGAGCGAGGGGAAAGCAGTAATACGGTAAATTTGAACAAAGCCATATTCTGTAACAATTCTTTTCTTTTAGCATCAGAAGCTTGAAATGAAGTCTTTCACTTCTTAAGTGAGCCTGTTTCCATTCAAAATAAGTAGTCAAACTAGAGTATCACATCTATTTAATACTGGTTTCAAACAGCCTGGGTTCTAAGTTTAGACAAGCTGAAGATAATGATATATTATTTAAAAGGGGAAAGAAGAATACAGAATTGATCGTCAACACTGCTAAAAACTGGTTTATGGGATGTTACTGGTTGTCCTACCGTGTGCCTTCGTGGGGAAAGCAGGCAAAGCATCTGCAGATTTTCCACGCAGAAAAAAGGAACCTGTGATATCTTCCTTTAAGCTAGAAAGCCTGTCACTCAAACAAGCCCAAACTTGCCCTTTGAAGTGTGGTTGCTACGATAAAGAGGGCAGAAACCACTTCCCCCAACTAAAACAAATAGAAACAAATTGAGCCCGTGTGTATCACATTTTGAATTCCTGGTCTTACAAGTAGCATAAGTCACTTTTCTCATGTTAAGGCACTGCTTATTTATAAGGTGGGCTTGTGTTGTTTTTGTGTTGTGTTGCATTCACAGAAGAAAAAAAAAGTTAGTTCTACGCTTCTCACTGACAGAACCTCTACAGTAAATTTTTGTGTATGCCTTCAAGTCAGTGCTGGCTTCTGGCAGCCTCTTTAATATTACTGGGATTTCTTTCTTAACTGAGGGAAAGGATTTTTCTAACTGTCCATTGATGCGTTGTGTTTCACCCAATTGGAACATCATATTTTACTGGTAGTAACTTTAACAAAACCTTATTTAAGTGTTCCCCCTCCACCCCAAAGATATTTAAATAAAAAGCTTGAAATTGTAGAGAGATGTTTTTCATGCTTAAAACCTCTAGGAAACTGCTTTGCAGCATTATGTGACATGCTTCTTTTCTAATACTTACCACTACAAACTTAGGAAAAAGTCTGCAGAATATTTATTTTGCATACGAAGGTATGTAAAGTGCAAGTTTGTCAACGTAACAATTTGCAATGGGTATAAAGCCTGTTCTATAAAACCATAGAAACATTTTATACCAAAGAAATTTCATGATGATAATAAAAATAAAACTGATGTGCTCGTTTTAACACTAAAATGATTTTTTACTAATTTATCAAATCTATGTATCTGTCCTATTCCAAAAGATGTTTTATCCCAATCTTTTTGAAAGCAAGGCAGAAAAATAATGGGCTGGTTGCTACCCTGCATCAGAGCAAATGCATTACTGTTCTTACATTCTGATTAATGAAAAAAAACATTCTTACCTTTTGCATAAACAAAAAGCACCCAGCAAAACTGGAAAACTTCAGAGACAGTGCAAGGTTGTCTCCTTTTTAGAAATGTAACCATGAAAAAGAAAGAAGTGTATTATGTTTCAATTATCTAATAAAACATTTTAAAATGTACACCCCAGAAGATGCTTATATACATTCGGGCTGGACCACGGAAGTAGCATACATACATATTTCCTCTTTAATCTGAGAGCCTGGAACCTTTAGGCTAAAAAAAAATGAACTATTTGTGCAGATATTGTAGCTCTTGCATTTATTAAATAAAGCAATAGTAATAGGCCATTAATGAGCATGTAGTCATCAGTTACAAGCCTAGTAGAGTAACAGCAGAGTGATCAGCGGAAATACAAACTAGCACAGATTAATTCAGCAAGGACATTTCCTAAGGAAACAGTTATAAAGGAGACAAACTATGAATTGCAATATAGTACAAATACCCCAAATCAGAAATAAATGATTTAAAGTTGAAACAAAGTCTTAAAACTATAATGTTTGGAATATGTCAAGGAAACATATGTTACAGGTGGTCCTCCACTTATGACCTATGACTCTGGAATTATGGTCATAAATCATAGAGGTCCTTAAGCTAGAACACCCACACACTCTTGGCTCTGCCTACTGTGGTGGTTACAAAGAGTATGGAGTACTTAAGGGGTGGGGGAGGCCCTGGGTTGCTGCATGAATGGCCATAAGTCGAAAGGTATCTGCACTTAAATCAGTCTGGAGTAGTTAATAAAGACTAAGAACTCGCTTGTGCTCAAAGAATAAGAAATGAAATCTCCTCAGTGGAATCTGGAGTGATCAACTTGAACACCTACCTTTGTTTTCTCCCTCTCTGCTGTCGTGGTTGGTCATCTTGAGGGTACTTGAAAATGTCCTGAAAAATGGGTTCATACTTCTTAAAAATTACAGCAGAAACTGTAAAGTTTCTTTCTAATCTCGTGGTACGTTCTCTGAACTGGGAGGGTAGGTCTGCCATATCTTCCCATTTCTTCATCTTGTTAAAAAATTCTATCAAACTGAAGACATTGGCAATTATCAGAAATTTAAACTTAAGAAATGTTTACATTCCAAAACATTTTGTAGAACACCGATTCTAATTTATCTGTCTCCCCATATCTATTACTTCTGGGGAACAAGAATAAGAGTAGAGATAGTCCTCGACTTCCAACATATCAGTTAGTGACCGTTTGAAATAATAGTACTGAAAAAAGTGAGTTATGACCATTTTTCATACTTACGACGGTTGCAGCATCCCCATGGTCATGTGATCAAAAGTCAGACGCTTGGCAACTGACTCATACTTATGATGGTTGCCGTGTCCCGGGACCATGTGATCCCCTTTTGTGACCTTCTGAGAAGCAAAGTCAAAGGAGGAGCCAATGAATCACTGCAGTGATTCACTTAACAACGATGGCAAGAAAGATCATAAAATGGGGCAAGATTCACTTAACTGTCTCACTTAGCAACAGAAATATTGGGCTCAATTGCAGTCGTAAGTCGAGGACTATCTGTATGCAATTAAGATGCTCTCTAACCATCAGGAAGTATCTCTTAAGGTATGACAAGATTTCACTAGTAACCATAGCAATTTACACGTTAAAATCAAAATATAATGTTCTGCAGCAGACTTTCTAAACTGGACAATCTCAGCACTTCATAGCATTTTAGAAGTTACCTTTGTCCTGAACAGCGCAGTATCCTGATTAAAGACACATAATTTCCTTCAACAGTCCCTCTGCTAACTGTTGGGACGGCTTTCCTGCAAGCCACATATAACGAACATGCTAACCAGTGAAGATCATTTCCCTGTTAATTGAAAACAGTAAAATAAGTTCACCCATCTCCGAAATCATACAATTGCAAGAAATTTGTTCCTGGCTGGGAATTAGCTATGTAAGCTAATTAGTTAGCTACTAACTTAGGTATTATGAACATTTTTAAAAAGTTTGCTCAGTTTAAAACAGTTATCATGTTCTATGCTATTGGAAGAAGCAGCTGATCCAAGGAAACAAGTGATTAACATCTTGGCTCTGCATAAACTGGAGCAGGACTTTGTGACCTCCAGTTTACATATTCAGAAAGGATTTACAAGACTCACATTCACATGTGTCTAGATTACTTTTGCAACAAGCAATCTGGTTTAAATCTGTTCCAATAGAACTAATAGCCACTGGATTTCTCTAAACTCTACAATTATATTTCAAAGGAAATATTTATCCCTTTGAATTTTATGATTGCTTAAGTATAGGCTTTTTTGTTTAAAATGTTTTTCCAGCATGTAGTGCGTTATTACTCTCTTACCACTGAAAATGTCTACGCTATATCAAAATAACTTCAGGTTCAGAATAATAAGTCTGGATTAATTAACAATGTACTAAGCTAAAAACAGTATACAGGTAGTTCTCGAGTTATGACAACTGAGCCCAAAATTTATGTTGCTAAGTGAAACCATTTGTTAACTGAGTTTTGCCCCATTTTACAACTTTTCTTGTCACAGTTGTTAAGTGAATCATTGTGTTAGTTAAGTTAGTAACCAGGTTGTTAAGTCAATGGCTTCCCCATTGATTTTGCTGGTCAGAAAGTCGCCAAAGGGGGTCATGTGACCCCGGGACACTAAGACTGTCATAAATATGAACCAGTTGCTAAGCATTTGAATTTTGATCATGTGACCATGGAGATGCTGCCACGGTCATAGGTGCGAAAAATGGTTCTAAGCCACTTTTTCAGTGACTTTGAACAGTCACTATATGAACTGTTTTAAGTCGAGGACTACCTGTATATTCTATAAGACACAGATGGAGATTTCAAGGTTACAGAATGATAGGCCATGAATTCAGGCAGCCATTCCTGCTGGTAAATTGCAGTGGAAATTCAGCCAACTCAATTCAATTCAAAAAACAAAGCATTCACACTAGTCTACCAAGAAATGTATTACTTTTAGTTTGTTTATCAAGTGGCCAAATATATAGATCTATTTACCAAACAATACTATAATTTAATCATGATACATATCCTGTCAGCCTAATTCACCAAGCAGAGATAAAAAAAACTTGTCTTTCATATAGATTCAATATTTAATTAGGCAAAAACAGGCAACCAGCTTATTTCTGATCAGGTGCATCTTTTGGCAATTTAAAAAATTAAATACTGTATTTAAAATTACAGTATTCTGAACACATAACTGCAGACTATGTGCCTCCACAACTGAGTGCACGAACGATGTATAACTGATTTGTAACTATACCAAAGCTGTTATGTAAGCTTTAAACCCTCAGGCTAAAATCCATCATTCTCACTGCTCACTGATTACATGTTTTTTGTACATCCTTCTTTCAGCACTGAAGGCCTCTTATTTTGTTCATTACTCTTGTCTCTTCGATGCTTTACTACTGTCTATCAGATGTATTGGTGGTACAATTTGCTAAAGGGAGCATTTATTTATTTCAATTTACAATAAATGATATGATTTAAGCAACATCTCCGAGAACATAATAATAAAACTCATAAAAATAAAACAAATCCAGGTGGATCAATCATCCCCTTGAGATGCAACACGACCAACTCCAGACATCCTAGGAGTTCTAGCCCCGCCTTAGCTATCAAAGCCAGTCAGATGACTTTGGCTAGTCACCAGGAGACTAGGAGTTCTAGTTCCACCTCAGGCAGGAAACCCAGCCGGGTGACTCTGGGCCAATCACCAGGAGACTGGGAGTTCTAGCTCCGCCTTAGCTAGCAAAGCCAGCCGGGTGACTCTGGGCCAATCACCAGGAGACTGGGAGTTCTAGCTCCGCCTTAGCTAGCAAAGCCAGCCGGGTGACTTTGGGCCAATCACCAGGAGACTGGGAGTTCTAGCTCCGCCTTAGCTAGCAAAGCCAGCCGGGTGACTTTGGGAAAATCACCAGGAGACTGGGAGTTCTAGCTCTGCCTTAGCTAGCAAAGCCAGCCGGGTGACTCTGGGCCAATCACCAGGAGACTGGGAGTTCTAGCTCCGCCTTAGCTAGCAAAGCCAGCCGGGTGACTTTGGGCCAATCACCAGGAGACTGGGAGTTCTAGCTCCGCCTTAGCTAGCAAAGCCAGCCGGGTGACTTTGGGAAAATCACCAGGAGACTGGGAGTTCTAGCTCCGCCTTAGCTAGCAAAGCCAGCCGGGTGACTTTGGGCCAATCACCAGGAGACTGGGAGTTCTAGCTCCGCCTTAGCTAGCAAAGCCAGCCGGGTGACTTTGGGCCAATCACCAGGAGACTGGGAGTTCTAGCCCTGTCTTAGCTAGCAAAGCCAGCTGGGTGACTTTGGGCCAGTCCCTCTCTCTTTCTCTCTCAGCCCAACCCACCTCAAGGGTTTGTTGTTGTGGGGAAAATAGGAAGAGGAAAGCGTGTTGGCTACGTTTGCTGCCTTGAGTTACTTGCAAAAGTAGTAAAGACAGGATAGAAGTAAATGAAATAAAACGCAATTTTGCCAGCCAATGGCAGGCGTTGCCTTGGAGGCATCCCGCAGGGCCCCCCCTCCTCACCAGGAGGGAAGGGCGCTGCGAGGCTTTGCTGCCCCCTGGCGGCGGCGTTCCGTCGGCCAGCCCACCGCGCAGGCCCGGCCCCGCCCCTGGCCCCACCTCCAGGGTGTAGTTCCTCCTCATACTCTGGTAGCTGAGCCAGGCCTCGGCTCGGGCGCGCTCGTCCATGTTGAGGCTGCTGCACAGCTCCTCGTAACGCTGCCGGGTGGCTCGCTCCGCCTCGGCCGCCGCCGCCTCCTCCTCCTCTTCCGCCTCCTCTTCTTCCTCCTCGGCCTTTTTTTCCTCAGCGTCGCGGGCAGCGGCGACGGCCAAGGCCGGCGCCTCCGCCTCAGTTGCGGGAGAGGCCGCGGAGACGGGAGCGCCCCCTCCGGCTGCGGCCTGGCCGCTCTCCTCGCCGCCCAGCATCGCCTCTGAGGGGAAAAGGAGACGAGACAGGAGGATGGAGGGGAAGGGCTCGCGCGGCCAGGCCCGCACTGCGCCTGCGCCGCGGCTTGTTTGTGCGCGTAGGGGCAGCTCGGTCCCTGCCTGCCTCCTTCGTCGCCTCCGCCGGCCCCGCCCCTCGCGGCGTCTCCCATTAGGTGGGAGGTGAGGCGTCCGAGCCAATCAGCGGGGTCCTGTGCAGTGGCGTTAGCTCTTCGGAGGCGGGGCGTGGGAGACTCCGGAGTCTCTTGACCTTTCGGGTCGAGCCTGCTCTCGCGGGGAGTTCTGGGAGTTGAAGTCCACACGTTCGAAACGCTGCTCAGTGTAGTTTTATTTATTTATTTATTTATTTGATTTGATTTGATTTGATTTGTATACCGCCCTTCTCCCGAAGGACTCAGGGCGGTGAACAGGGACATAAATACCAAAATACCCAAAATACAGAAATTAAAAACCGTAGTGCCCAAATGCAGAAAATAAATTACATTAAAACAATAATTAAAACAAAACCCATCAGACCTGTTCAAGGATGCTTTGAAATAAAGCAGCGGGCTGGACTAGAAGGACTTCCCAGGTCCCTTCCAGCTGTTCCGTTCAGTTCTAAACACCTGGCTGCAAAACTTCATCGTGACTGAGTGTAGCCTGCAAGGTTGGCTACACCTGCGTCAAAAGCTGCTGGAATCTCAGGCCCTGCAGAACAAGGCTAAATCCACCCCACCCCCGCATGGCTGAAACGATGCTATTATATTTAGGCCTATTAAACGTTAAAAGTATTACTGATGATGTCCTCTACCTGGTGTACTGCTTTAATACAAAGATGGAGATATTTTGCCCCTATGGGATGCAGTCATGTAATGGATGGTACAGCTGCCTATTTATCTATCTACAGTAGGAAACTTACATGTTACATCTGTCTCGCTCTTCTTCTGAAATTATGCCCCAGGGGGGAGGTTTTGCATGAAAGGATCCTTGAGCAGCATCATGATGTCCGCTGCAGTTTAATTTAATACAAGTGCTAAAGCTGCTTTTCCTAACGTGCAACATTCACTAAATGTTCAGTCTTCCAAGTCCCTAACTTGGGAATTTTTCAGCCCCAGTGGATGTGGCCAATGGAAAGGGCAGTTATCCTGGGAGTTGTAAAATCTAGACATTAAGAGTAAAAAAAATAAATCAGATGTTGCCCAACTGATTTTTATGATCACATAATTATTTTCAATATATTTCTGGAAGTTTTTAGCTAAGTGTTCCCTCTAGCTAAATCTCAAGTATGTAACTAGAAACTCACAGAACATACACATTTTGAAGTGACGTGTCATGAATTTGCAAGCATGATTTGTCAAGAACCTCCTTCAAAATTAATGCAGAATTGTCTCATTGTCAATTTTTGTTGTGTGACAAGTAAGGTGTCACAAAAAGGTATTTTCAATGTAGTGAGACCAACATCGTGGGTTGTCAAAGAATATGTTTAATAAAAAATAATTAAACTTCCATTTGCTCTATAGAACATCATAGAAAGTAATTCAATAAATTACAAATAACTTTTAAGACGCTTGTTCAACTACAAGAAAGCAAATTCAGACTACACAAAACACAACTGGCAAATATTGCAAAATGTTCAAGAAAAATAAAACAGGACTAAGACGGATCATGAAGCCTGAAACAAGGAATAGGAATACAAGGCAATAACAACTAAAGTTATTTTAGTCACTACCAACATACACTTCTTCACCATCCTGGATGTTTGTACTGAAATTTCAGTATTGTAATTTTAATGAAGATTCTTACAATTCGTTGTGCAGCCACACTTGCATATTGTTTTAGCTGACAAGAGTACGTATTTCTCTTCTTTCAACTGATATTGATTTAAAAACAATCTTTACTTCATATTCAAATCTGTTGTACCAGCCATACTGCTGAAACTGTAAAATTGCCTTATTATAGATAAAGATCACTAGACTGGTAAGTAAATTCACTTCACCATAATTAGGAAAATACTTTATTTCATAAATTTATTAAAAATTATGCTTAGGGTTTTCTTTTGGGGGGTCAGGTATGTTGGGGGGATGGTACAAAGTGGTATTGTTGAAATACTCATTGACTAAGTCAACAATTGTGTTTGGAAAACTTTGGCTATATTGTGGATACATACAAGAAACAAAAGTGCTATATTACAAAGGGCAAAATATTAAATATGTAGTAATCATGATGAAAAATTGCTACCCCTTTCCTCGTGACATGTTTTGACTATTGCTAAGACACTGTATGAAGGACCAGACAAGTACTATTCTGAGGAGGAAATACAATAACCAGCACAATTCAAATGATACTTTTATAATTGTGTAAATTACATGTAATACTGCCTTCTACCCAAGGGAGTTACAATTTTGCATGTACAAATTTTATTTTTATTGATAAAGATTTGGTAAAAAAAACAACACAGTCTTGTTTACTGTACAAGCAAGCAAATAGAACCATATCAAAATACAGCTTTTGTTAAATTATTCCCTTTTGAAGAGGTTTGTCATTGACTATACTGCCGGTACGTTTTATCCATTCCATCAACATTTTTGCCTATTTTGGACCGCAAATGAGATTAACACAATCCCACACTTCATCTCAGTCAGTTCCACCATGTGGTGTGAATCTATGATTCTACCATGTCAGAGTAATAGCAGCTTCAGCAAAAAATAATAATAATAATAATAAATCCTATCACACTTCAAATGTTAAGATTAATTCTACTAGTAAGATTCTAAGGATTTATATTAAAACAGACGCTTTTAAACACTGTTTATATCATGGTTCCATGGTATTCTTTCCTCACATTATAATTAAAAGTGCTTTAAAAGTTACAGGGCAACTCAGCATTATTAAAATTATCCAATATACCCTAAAACTTGATTTTGGGGGATATGTATATATACACACACACACGAACACACACACACGCACAGATATATATATATCTGTATATGTGTGTGTATGTGTGTGTGTATATACATATATATATATATAAATCTGTAAAAGTGAGATATTTTTAAAATGTCTACATTTTCCCTTACCATTATGAACTAGTAACTACAAGAGGTTACATGACAAACACGAAATAGAAACCTGGACAAACAGAGCAAACAGTGTAACTTTGCAAGGATCTAATCCTTATATGCGAAGTATGCAGTGTTTAGTGTGGCACTTCTGAGTCATTTCAACATGTGGATACAGCTCCTCAACAACATGAATGCTGTAGATGGAGCGAAACTTAAAATCAGTACCCATGGTGCTGAAGACAGGAAAGGGATAATTTAAATAAAAGCTTTCCCTTTGCTAATAGGAAAAAGAGTGCAACTGGTAATGATAACTTCCCTTGCCAAATTTAACACACATAGGATGCTTTTTAAAAAGCGAAGCATATAGGAAAACAAGCAGAAAAAATCAATGTAAACTTTCTAAACTAACTCAGCTGAGGTAACAAGTAGCCAATTTAATTGGCTGAATGGGAAACTTTTTATTTCAAACACAGTTGTACCTGAACTGGGAACATCAACAGTGCATTATAACACCAGATCATTTCCATATAATTAAAGCAATGGATGGTGATGTAGATTCTACAGCTTTCATGACATTCATTAGCTGCCCAAATTATTGCTGAGTTTTGATCTGTAAATTATAAGTGTCAAGGAGGCTGTAAAACTATATTCAGATTAAATCAATAATGCGCATAAAGAACTGTGTTCACCGCAAATATATTAAATATACAGCTCTTACTAAGCTTTCTTTTAAAAAAATCCCCCCCCCGCCCAAAATTATAATGCCTTTTCCTGTAATTTTTGTTTTTGTTTTTACACCATTGTGTATTTGATAGTACACAGAATTTCAGGAACTAAGGAACCTCAAGAAATATTACATGCAAAATGGTTTTTTTGAAAGCAGTTTGCACTCCTAAACAATACTGAAATGTTCGGTCAGTAAATTACTGATGCACTCACGCAACACTGTGTTATTTACAACAAAATAACGAAAGAACAAATTGAAAACCAGTTTATAATTTAAGTGCAGTCTGGGGGAAATCAGTCTTCATCGCTGGAGTCTGACTCCTCCTCCTCCTCCTCCTCCGAGGAGATACTGTCACACCCGGAAGAAGCGTCTGCTTTCTCCGAAGCTTCGTCTGTGCTGTTTCCGTTGCGAGAGCTCGGCTCCGTTTCCCCCTTGCCTTCTTCATCTGCAACCCTGGAATTCTCTTCTTTTTCTCCCAGAGGCTTCGTGAAGCCTGTGCCATGATTTTCACTGTTCTGTACATCAAAAATATTCGACTGGGACAAAGCTGGGATGTGGAGATTAAGGCCTGGCGTGAGAAGCATTCCTGGGTAAAGTATATTGGACAACAGTAAAGGGTTAAGAGCTAAGGAGCTGGCCGTGGTGCTGGCCGCCGAGGATGTCGAAGGAGAACCCGACACGGAGTTTTCTCCGCCATTATGTGCATGTGGGCTTTCTGTCCTCTCTCTCTTTCCATCCAGCTCTCTGGGGTCCTGTCCTTTCTTCTCCTCGGAAGCAGATTCAGTAGACTTGGTTAGGAGTCCTCGCATCCCTAGCAAATTTGGTAAACCAGCCATTCCTGAAAGCAACATGGGAAAGACAGCGGCCATGTTTTTCGCATCACCCGCTGTGTTCAGACCAGCAGAAATCCCCATTAAACCCGTGGTCACCTGTAACGACTGAAAATTTTGTAGGTTTTGCTGCAAGGCCTGCAGGGTTGAGAGATCCACCCCCGGGAGCAGCCCGTTGGTCAGCAAAGGGGTGACTGGGACGTTTGCTGTCGACGTAGCTGCAGCCGCTGCCTTGGCAATTTCGCTTTTAGGCCGTCTTCCTCTTCTGCTGACTTCTTCTCGAACGACGGGTCCTGTGAGAATACGGTCAAACATGCTTTCTGGAAGAAATCCCTGGTGGGAAGAGAAAAAATGAGTAATTTTATGCTGTGAAATTGTCTGCTCTGCATCACGATTCAGTGCAATTAAATGCAACACTACCATGAATTAAAACAAGCAACACGAAGCTAATACAAAGTCACATCTATTATCTCGGTAATCTTTGAGGAAAGTCAATGTCATTTCCATGTACTTCAATTTAAGACCTAAAAGCGCTTTTTATGTCTGTTTGTTGCTTTTGTCAGCAGACCAAGTGAGGCCCAGAATTTTTATCAAACTCCTAAAAAAAACCCCCAAAACCAAGGATTTACAATGCTTCCGTTAATCTTCTACTTTAGCTGCTGAAACACCTATTAATTATTATACTCACCGACTGCTTAACAACGTCTGCCCATTCAGGAGCTACACCATATTCAGAATTTTCTTTCAGGAATCTGCAGAGGTCTTTCAGAGGTGGAGCAAAGGCACCACCTACCTAAATCAGAAACAAGGAGGATATTTCTCAGTTTACTTGCATTACATACAGGGAGTCCTTGACTTACAACAGTCCATTTAGTGAGCGTTCGAAGTTACAACAGCACTGAAAAAAGTGATTTATGACCCTTTTTTCACACTTACAATGCAGCATCCCGGCGACAAGTGATCACCTTCTGCTACCTTCTGACAAACAGTCAATGTGTAAACCAGACTCACTTACCAACTGCAGGGATTCACTTACCAACTGTGGCAAGAAAGGTCATAAAATGGAGCAAAACTCACTTAACAAATGTCTCACTTAGCAAAAGAAATTTGGGGGCTCAATTTTGGCCTAAGTCGAGGACTATCTATATTTAGTTGAACAAAGAGCCTAACAACTATTTGTGGTCTATGGTAAAATAGTTACTCTAGCAAAGCTATTACCTTTCTTGCATTTCTTCGGTTTATCAACTGAACACGTTCTTCCCCAGTAAGGCTATTGATGTCCAGTTTATTAGGATTGCGGCAACGGTGCCTTTTTTGTTTCGGTCTTCCTTCGTGAAGCTGCATTTTCTGTTATTCAAGATTTTTTTTTAAAAAAAAATGGTAATAAAAAAGAGTCACTAAATGCTCTTCAATCTGTTTTCAAGTATTTCCAGGCTGCAGGATGGAACTAAATCACATTGAATCCACTGGAACTTCAATTCAGAATATTTATGCAGCATAACATATTTGATATTGCATTTCATAAGTTAAATAGTTCCAAACTATGCAAAATCCAATTATGTCTATACATGCCCACAATTAAAAATCTACATTAAAAGATGTGACTCACACAGAAGGCAGGGTAAATTCTCAAGACCACCATCAGAGGTGGAAAAAAAACCCCACTGTTTTCCATTACACCAATAAAACTACTCACAGGGATAAAGGCTCCTAAATCTTCGACGTAGTCAGGATGTTCATTAAGCCATTTTTCCAAATCTTTTCTCTTAGGGGCATCGTCACCCGCAAGCCTTGTGCCATCTTTTAAATTAATAACTGGAACGGGGCTTTCTGCATCACACAGGCCTTGCGATGGTGGAAATGGAAGAGGGGGCATTAGGCCTAGACCAACCTGAGGGGTACCAACACCATGACAAACCTGCAAGAAAATAGAAAGGTGCCTTGTGAGGAAAGGCAACTACTGTAATTACACATTCGGCTTTTAGTTCTGTAAAAAATCTCCTCTCTCTCTCTCTCTCTCTCTCTCTCTCTCTCTCACACACACACACACACACACACACACACAGACAAACACCAAGTTGAGGATGAGGCTGGCTGAGGAATTCTGGGAATTGAAGTCCACAAGTCATAAAAGGGCCAAGTTTGAAGACCCCCGTTCTAAGGGTTAATGCCAAAATTAATATGACATATTAGTTTTGCTGCATATTACTAAATTCCTTCTTGTTGGCCTTATGATGCCAAAGCCCTCATTAATATTTCAATTTGCTTCAAATACCAGCCCAGATTTACTCACATGGTTAGGCGTTTTGCTTTTATTTAAAAATAAGATATCAACTCCTTCCACATTTTTTCTTCTTCCTCTCCTCTTTTTCACTGCAGGCTGATCACCGGCAATTACTCCATTTGCACAAGCTATCGACTGGTTAGAGGTTCCTAATGAAATTGAACATAAAATTATCAGCTGAAAGAAAACAAAAACGATCAAACCTCTAGACAGAATCTAGGACAGCAACAATACGCCTTGGTCGGGCTCTACAATTGATTTGTCAAGTGGCTGCCTAAAATATAGAAATGTGAGTGTTGCATTTTTCTGCAAATTATTTTATCAGCCCAGCCTTTTCCCAGAGTGATCTGACTGCTGCAGGGCTACTAATGAAGCAAGACTATAAATCTAAAAGTTAAAATTAACGTTTTCAGAAATTACTTGTAGAATCAACTTTTTATTTTTCCAGTTGCTTTCTGGGGTGCCAGGCTTGGCATAACACTAAAAATAATAATATCTGACTAGCTGTTATGGGATAGATTGATTCAGTGCCTCTTATCCCTGGTTTTTATGGGGGGAGGGGGACATGGGAGGGTGGAGATACATGTCAACAATTTTAGCTACACAAAGGATTTTTTCATCACCGTCAATACTTGGCTGTCCTGGTGGTGTGGCTTCTATGCCAGTTATGTTACAAGCATGCTGACTCATATAGCGCTACGAACACTGGTAGTTACATCAAAAAAAACAGCCAGTGCAGGAAAAAGTAACCTTGCTGTGACCCATTTTTAAAACTTGTAAGGAAGTACAAGGCAGAGAAAGAAAAGCTAGTGCCTGGCCACATGAAAGAAACTGAGAAAGTTCAAAGAAAGGTTAGCCCTGACACCAAAGTAGCACTGATAGGCACCGAGATAATAAACCCATTAGCTGGCTACATGTAACAACACTGGAGAGCCCATGACACCAGTCACCTCCACTTTGGCATTTTCTCTCTCTCTCTCCCCCTGTGTGTGTGTGTGTGTGTGTGTGTGTGTGTGTGTGTGTGTAAGAACATGCAGCACTTTATATTGCCTGAAACACTCTATGAAAAACCAGTGAATCTGTGGGACTTTCCAAAATGCTATGAAGTCTTTGAAGCTATCAGAGACTATGACTCAGCGGAGCTTTCTGAAGCGTCCCTTCCCCATCTGATAAAAGCCATCCTATTAAACTACTGTAAAAATGGCAATAAAAAGTTACAGGCACCATTTCCTGCAATTTCCTGACCGCGTTGGTCCTTACCCGACTCTGACAAAGACTTTGGAAAATTGGCAAGGCTCGTCTCTGAAGCATTCTGGAGCTCGTGTAGCCTGGCGAGGTACTGTTGCTGTCCTAATAGGCCATCTTCGCTTTCAAATGGCCTTTTCTGAGGAAGGCCCTGCTTCTGAAAAATTAATTTCAAACCACCTTCCTGTTAAGCAAATGTCAAGAGTTAGCCGATTTCCTTGGGAAGAAAAAAGGATTTTTCTCTGTTTAGGATTTACATGCAGAATTTCTTCCAGGCCCCTCCACATCCCCACAGGACAACACAGGTAGTCCTCGACTTAAAACTATTCGGTTTAGTGACCGTTCAAAGTTACAACATCACCGAAAAGACTTAGGACTGTTGCAGCCTCCTCAGGGTCGCGTGATCAAAATTCAGTCGCTTGGCTACCGACTCACATTTATGACGGTCGCAGTGTCCCGGAGACACGTGATTACCTTTTGTAGACCTTTGACAAGCCAAGTCAATGGGGAAGCCAGATTCACTTAGCACCTGCAGTGACTCGCTTAACAACTGCCTCGCTTAGGAACATAGATTTTGGGCTCAGTTATGGTCATAAGTCGAGGACGACCCGTATTAACCATTGCACTTAGCCAGTTTCAGTATCAAATGCATTAGGTAACTTTTATAGATATGCATCGAAAATGGAAATCCATAGCAATCCAGAGACCAAGCTGGAAGAGGTTGAATTAATTAATGAGTGTGTTACCTGCTAACTCGAGTGTACAAACCTAAGGAGCTACGGAAATTATTCTGATGGCTTGCTAAGGGTACTTGAAATTATAATTAATCGAAAACTCCCCCCCCTTTTTTTAAAAAAAGGTAATTCTAAAATAAAAGATGCCATACTTTGGAAAGTAACTACAGGGCCAGAAAAAGCATTGAGAAAGACTGCAAAAGAGCAAGAAACGATGCTAGGTCTTGAAAACGAGATTCTCAAAAGAGAAAGAGAGAGAGAGGAAAAAAAAATAATTCCAAAATTGCTGCTTCAAAACACCCGCAAGTATTTAGGCCAAGGAAGTAAGATTGAGAGCAGGCAGCCACTTATAGATAAAGCATGCTGCACACCGCAATCGCAATCAGGTCCTAAGGCGATAAAAATAAACATACGTCATTGATTTTCACTGTAAACTCCTTTTCCTGCACATGCTTCTTCACCTTTGACATCTGTGGTGATTGGTCGCTTTCTTCTTTAATGTCTGCGCTTGGGGGGGTCGGGAGGCCGGGCTCGTTGTAGTCAACAGCAGCGGCTGCCGCCGTCGCCACCCCTGGGCTGTCTAGAAGCTTGGTGGTGTAGAAGGAAGCCACAGGGTTGGTCTCGTAATTTCTCCTTGCTAAAGGCCATTTACCTTTCAGGACCGTTTGGCAAATGCTATCCAGGCGGTTAATCATAACCCGATCCTAAAAGAAACAGGAGGCTGCTTAGGAATGTCATCTTCCCCTCTCTCAGGACTAGCGTGACTTGCAAACCATCAGCGCGTTAACAGCACACAGAAAAGATGCCTCTGAACAGTTTAGATCCGGAAGGAATTCTTTCCCGTTTTACACTCCTTACTCTAGCACTGATGATGTTACTAGTTAGGGTCAGGAAACGTCTGCAAGGAAACACCAAGAACCCCTCATTCCAACCCTGAGCTGCAAATATTCCCCTTCATTTCCTGCTTTACCCCAAAACTACCCAGAGAGAAATTACAGACTGTACTCAGTCAAAGGGACGAAAGCACGCACCTTACTAATAACCGTTTGTCTGAAATGTTACAGGTCTTCTCGCTTCAGGAAGCGGTTGGGCTAGAAGACCTCCAAGGTTCCTTCCGCTATTTTTTTATTTTTATTTTTTTTTTGAACTACGACATGATTTTTAACCTGAAGTGGAAAAATGTTTCAATTTTCATTTCATGGCAGTTAAGCATTTGGCTACAACTTTTACCTTGGGCCAGTAGGAAGCAGCTAACATGTATCCACCTTGTAAGAGACAATTAGAATTTGGTGTTCCGTTATTCATTTGGAAACTGTCCTGGGTTTCATCCTGCATGGTGCTTATGGAAGCTACGCTTTCTTCATCGTACACTTTCAGGTGAGCCGTTCCTTCGCCTGGAGGAAATGTTTAAGATAATCAGTAACAACAGTACACTCCAAACCTATGCAGAGGTTTGACGGGCACCATTGTACAACACGCTTCCTCGCCCTCCCTGCCCACCAAATTCTGAAGGACATACAAATAGTCCTCAATGTCTACGGAGGCGCTCAGTCATCCAGGCCATGGTTCTCCAAAAAGGTGCTTTTTTCCAAAAGGCAACTGGACTTCCTTACTATTTTCCTTGGAAACGTTTCACTTCTCATCCAAGAAGCTTCTTCAGAACTTTGGATAAAGCACCCTTTGGGATAGATAGCCCTCGATTTAATTAACATTGGTTCAGCAACCAGCCAAAATTACGTCGGCACTGAACGAGTAGCATTTTTCAATGGTAGCACCAGGGACAGGGCCTCTCCTTGGCCAAGGCATCCCTCGCGCTCCTTACCCGACGCTCCATCTGCTTAACAACCTGTGAGATGGCTTGACAACCAGGAGTGCAGTCACTGAGTGGTCGCAAAGCAAGGTGCCAATGGCCACCTTGCTCAATGACCGAGATTCTGGTGCCAACTGAGGTCATAAGTCGAGGGCTATTGGTAAACGCATTTTGCTTGACAGATGAGAGAAATTAAGTTAGAAGGAATTGGCTTGAGATGCAGGACAACAATAATACTGGTTTTTAAATCATAGGACAAATAATGCCTGCTCCGCTATACACCATGTCACAATTGCAAGAAGAAAAAAAATGAGAATCTGTTCACCAAGCACATAAAAATGAGCACAGGAACATTAAAAAGTTGTACCTAAACAATTAAAGGAGATTAAATTGCACTGATGAATGTTTCATGCTAGCCACAAAACGTTCTACCAATTTCTTTTGCAAGCCATCTAGGAAAGCAGAATGTGGCTTAATGGCATAAATTTCTGGTGATCGTATCAGAAAAATCTTAGCTCCATACTGGATGGAACTGTAAGAAATGATTAACTAGCTATTGATATATTGTCTTTGTAAATACATAATTACCTAACCTTTTTTTTTTTTTTGCTCTATAAACGTTATTCTTAAAGAGTAAAAAAAATAATAATTCCGGAGTAATCTGGAACTTATTTTCCCATCCACAAACACTATGGAAGATTACAGTGCAGATACATTTTCTGACTGTGCAGCTTTCCCGGATTCACACTGCAACTTTTAAAGATGGGTTTCTATATCCATATTGAAAATGTACCAATTTTCATGCGAATTAAAAGAACAACCTTACATCAAAAGAGAGGTCAGCATGGAACAAATCTGAGAATGAGCAAATGACATATTGAAAATATTCTGTACAAATAGGGAGACATTGGGCAAAGAGAAAAGGGAGGCCCGTAATGCAGAAAGTTGTTGTCTGTATGGAGTACAAGACTAATGACAGACCGAACTCTCATTCTCTTCTGACTATAGACGACTTCATCAGATATTTTCCTTGTTCTTCAAGCAAGATTAATTTCCCCCCAGCCAGTCTGGTTAGATAATTTCTTTGTCCTTCTAAAACACATTACCTATGACTCAAAAGACCACGCTTCGTCTGAAAATCTGTGAAAAGGTAGTTTATGTCTTTCTCTGAATCAGCTTTTGAGGGCTTTTTTTTTTTTTAAAGGCACTTACGTCTCTTTTGTGCCTCCTCTTCATCACTGTCACTCTCTTCCGATGAAGAGGAAGAAGAGGAGGAAGAGGAGGAAGAGGAGGAAGAGGAGGAGGAGGACGATGACGCTGAAGAACAAGATGAAGAAGATGAAGAGCTGGATCCTGATCTGGAACGAGAGCAAGAGGAAGAAGACGACGATGAAGACGAAGAGGGTCTGGAAGAACAAGACGATCTATCTGAATCGGAGTCTGAATCAGAGCTAGAGGCCGATCCTCTCTTCCCAGATCTTGGCTTTTTGGAAGCAGCGTTTAGCGTTAAGGGTTCCGTCCTGGCTGCAACCATGCGCCTGTCGCTATCTGCCTTCGGAACAGGCTTGTGGTCTGCAGCCTGGAAGGGTGAGCCATTCTTTGGACTCGGCGGTTCGGCCTTCACTCCCATCGGCATGTTTTCGGGAGACGCAGACTCTTCGTCGGAAGAATGAGGTTCTTTGTGGTTTTCATCATGAGGTTTTGCGTCCTCAAGCACGTTCCCTTTCACGTCAGGCAGCCTGGCTTGAGGCACGAGAGGAGACGCAGACAACGCCGCCTGGTACTGCTGTAAGAGCGGAGTAGGAGTCCTCGAAAGCGCTACTTTACTGTGGCTGTAGTTCCTCTGAGCTGACATAAAGGAAAGTTCAGGATCGCGGAGGATGTGGTAATCCGTCCTGCTAACGCCGTGTTTCGCAGCGCCAACCAATAAATCCCAGTCATGGGTCCCACATTCCCACCAAACGGGCAAGTCTGGATTTGGCTGACAAAGTTTTAATCGCTCACAGAGCTGAGGATGGCGGACAGCTTGCTCTCGTACCTTTCTCAGGAGCTCAATACGGTATAAGGTTCGAGATGCACGTTCTTCTGTTATTGGCTGAAGGAAAAGATTGGAATCCACAAAGTCTGCACAGGAAACACACCAAGAATTAGACTCGTAACAGGATCTTCTAAGTTCCCTTGGAACCTTGGACATTAAATATGTTTTTTTTATTTATTAGGAAAATATTACTTATCCATCCAACCCACCCACCCCTCCGATCTTTTTTTCTTTCACTGAAGACTTAATGCTATCTTCTAAGGTTAAAAAAAAATCTAGGATCTAGCATTTGCTTTGGGGGAAGAATTTCTAAACATTGCAATATATTAAAATATGCATTTCATGATGTAGGTCAGGGGTGTCAAACTCAATTTCATTGAGGGCCGCATCAGCATTGCGGTTGCCCTCAGGGGGCCAGGTGGGTATGGCCAGGGTGGGCGTGGCCTACTGGGTGGGCGTGGCTAGAGTGCGTATGGCCTACTGGGTGGGCATGGCAGCTCTACATCGTTCGCATCAAGGGGGCCTATGGGGGCCTGGGCAGGAGTGGGACAGATCTGGGGGTCTTTGGCAGAAGGAGGGTCTCTGGGCCAGAGCCAGGGCAGTGGGGGCCGTTCCCTCACTGTTTCCAGGATGGCTTTGCAGGCCACATGAAACCACTTTGCGGGTCGGATCTGGCCCCCGGGCCTTGAGTTTGACATGTCTGATGTAGGTTTTCTCTCTTAGGGCAACTTTTCAAGCATGTGTTTTATGTTTTTACTGCTCCTAAATCAGTTTTATTTTCTTTTTTTTGGGGGGGAGCAATTATAAGCAACTCACCATCTTTTGAAGGGAGGCGACAAACTCTTCTGCACATGGCCATGAATGCGTACAGATATTTCTCTAAGCTTTCGTCCGTTTTTTTATGTAGCCTCGCCATTGCTCTAAATTTTGTCCAGTCAAACTGGGCTCTGTCTGGATCAAATACTACACCAAAAGTAGACACCACTCTGTAGAAGTCAGCTTCTTCTCTTCTCGTCCATCTATATGGAAGGGCAAAGGGGAAAATTGATCACAAACAAACCATATTTCCAGAACACCATGAAGGAGTCAGATTTTTTTGTTATCTGCAAAATTCAGAGTCTACCTTTGTTGTCTTTCAATTTTGGCAGCCACTTTTGGATTTAAAACAGCTTCTTCAAAGGCAGATGGCATCACACATGCCTGGACAGAAAACGGTGCTTGAATTGGCTGGCTTTGCCTGTTCTTGCTGGTACGTTGATATGCTGTTATGAGGCGACGCAACCGTGTTGTTAAGGCAGACTGAGTTGGCCAGTAAAGCTTGTCTCCTTCAATCAACTGACCATCTGTAATTGACAGAGACGACTGTAATAATTGGTACTGTATCAAACAAAGTGGAAGGTTGTATTTCAGAAGTGCAATTGTTGAAGAAGAAAGTTAAAACTATGAGATTTTTACCTCCGTCTCCTATTACAAGATCCCCAGGCGATGAGGCATCATCCTAAGAAATAACATTTAGAATGCAAAATGAACAGAAGCACCATTCACTTACAATATATGCCGCATTTTGAAGTTGACTCAACCCACCAAAAAAAAGCACCAGTAACTTAAGTTAACTAGGGACGATGGACAACTCTCATTTAAACATAAACTCATGAATTCTCTTTACAAAACCCATGATTTCTCTATACAAAGTAAGAAAAAAAAGCATCATATGAAATGAATGCAATTGTAAATAATAGAGCAATGAATGTAAATATTTACAGGGCTTATAGGCTGCTCCAATCAGAACTGGTGTGAATATTGGGGAAAATATTGTCCTGGGGGGGGGGAAGCATTCTTCCTTGATTTATTGGGGAGGCAGATGTTATGGGCAGAAAGCTCACCTACAGATGTTCAGACCCTGAACTATGCTGAGCTTTAAATGTGCAACCAGTGTCTGGATTTGCACCTGAAAGGCCACTGGTAACCAGTAGAGCTTTCACACCATTGGTGTTATATGGGAGTAATGAGAGGAGTCCATAGCTACTGGGACTGCTGTACTGGATCAGCTGTAGCTCTGCATACTCTTCAAGTGCAGCACCAAAGTGGTCACACTGGAACAGACCAGTCGAGAGGCGATTATGGCCTGAGTGACTGTGAGCAAAATCTCCCGTTCTAGGATAGGTCACAACTGGCACATCAGATGAAGCAATGAGAATGGCCTCCTAGCCATTAATAGCCACTCAAGTAGGAGTTGTGAGTCCAATAGGAGTTATAAGCCAGTTCAGGACTGGGGGGACGGGCGGCATGACCCCATCCAGAATTAAATTAGGAGTTTCCTTGGAGTCAGATGCCTTGCAAACGCAGAGTCATTCTATCTTGCTTGGATTAAGCCTTAACCTGATCCTCCCCATCCAGATCCAAACAAATTTACCCAAACTGTAAAGAAACAAATGAATGATGAACTGCAAATGTGTTACCTCCATATCGTCTTTAAACAAGGCTGGGGCTGGTTTGTATTCTGGGTCTTCTACATCCCTAAGAAACACGTTCAACACAGAAGTGTAAATGATATGAAACTGAAGAACTATCTTTTAGTTACTAAAAAAATGAGAATGATAAAATGAGTTTATTTGCAGGGAAAAGCAAAGTATTACCTAAAAAGTTTGATTCTAATAATCTGATTCCTTTGATCTTGAAATTGTTCTTTGAAAAAGACCACTTGCTGAAGTTACATGTAAAATGTTCAAATTATCATAATTATCAGATTATGGTCTTAAAGCCTTCTGTTTTGCGAAGTATATCATAACTTGATGACACAGTACTAGATGAATCAACATAATTGTTAATATAATGTTTATGGATTTGCAGGGCTGATTATGTGTCATCAAGTCATTTTTGACTCCTAGCGACCACCTAGATTGCAGGGATCACCCAGACAGAGATACAGAGAACTACTCAATGATAATTCCTTAAAATAACCGGCTATTGAATTGCTTTTTCATTTAACGGCGTATTGTTAGTTTCCCATTAATCTCCTGCTTACACAAATATTTATAGAGCATGATAAACGAGAGAAAGCTTGACTCCTAAGGACCATGCAGATACCTTCATACAGTTTCTTGGAAACCATAATTTGCTGTTGTCTTCTTCCAATAACTTTTTTTCAACTCCTTAATCTATAGTCTACGGCTTGACTAGGCTCAAATGATCCTATTTCATTAGGCAAACTTGCTTTCTGGAAAGGAGTGTAATGCTGAGATAGATGGAAGTAAAGGAAGGAGGACGAGCAGAAACAAAGTGGTTTTACAGTGCTGATGGGTGCACAGCTGGAGGACTTGAAAGATCAGGTGAGCGACAAATTGTCATGGACAAAATCTATGGTTGCCAACAGCAGACAATACCTTAAGAACACATGCCCAATCAATAGCTAAAAGCTTTGGTATCTTCCAGGAAAGTAATCTAGCCTGTTTTCCCCCCACAAAAATCTAGCTATCTTTTCTTATAGGTCCTAAAGGATTTGTCTCAGCAGAGTTAAAATCAGATTAATTACTAAACGGATAGTATTTGCATGGCCACTAAAATGGCAACTGGCTTTCAAACGTGGTTTAAAACTTCATACCCATCCATATAGTCATTCGCTCTCTGCTCAGCTGCCACAGCCTTATCATCCGGTTTCCCCACTCTTTCCAAGAAGCAAAGGGCGGCGTCTGCTCGAATTGTGTTGTATTTTTCATAACCTGGAAAGAAATGTATTCTGAATATAAACTCAAAAGACAAACTTCACCAAAAAGGAAAAAGAGACAATATCCTCATGGCTTACCATGTTTAAAAACACCTATCAATAGAGATTTATCTGCTTCTATATCCCACCATTCAGCTGGCACTTCAGAGTGGTCTGGTTCTGGGATCCAAATATCAATTTCACTGAAAGGTTTACCCAGAAAGCAGGTGTTAAGTCTTCCCATCATGAGATATAAAATTTTCCCCCAATACAGAAATGTGACAACATATATAAATATCTAACTTTTAAATTAAAAGCATCAAAAATTCTGTTAAAACTCATCTTAATTCAAAAGCTACTAACATTACTTAATTTTGACCAAGAAGTAAAAGAAACAATCTCAGTATCATTTACCTGGCATCAACTCCTTCAAAAACTTTTTGGAATTCATTACCAATGACTTCTTGCTTCAAGTAATACAGCATTCTAACTCGAAGTAAAACCCTAAGCATGCACATAAAGATAAATATAAAGCCATTTGTTACATTCAGATTGCTTTCATTTGAAACAGTTCTTAATTTAAAATATGTATTAGGTATGTCTAACCATATCCTACGATCACTTATCAACTAATACCACAAACGTCTGATTTATTTTCCTTGGCAAGATTCTAGATTGCCTTTCTTTAAAAAAAAATCCTTAAAAATAATTATGTATTTTTTTCCCTTTGTGTGTTTCACCTAAACTTAGCTGAACAGACACATAAAGTCAAGATATTTTGAGACATCCCCAAAAGCCTACAGGGAGAAGCTAAACCAACTGTGCTTCACTAAATCCAGAAAAATGAATGGTCCACTTTTGAAAATATATAAATACAAGAGCTTCTGGCTACATAATGCTCTCTGCTAATGTTTTAAGATAATACATGGCTGTTATGAAAAATTATCAGCTGCTTCCAAACTGAGAGCTGAAAACAGGTCTTGAATGAGTAGAATATTTCTCCCAAAAGATACAAGTCTATCCTTCTTCTCTCTCGCCTTCTCTTAGATACTAGTGCCATTTCAAGATATACCTGCACAAGCAGAAGCTACTGACTCAACAAAATCATTACCATTAACACTTATTTCATTAAAAATGTCCACATTATTTAACTCACTAGGTTTAGTAAAAGGATTGTTTGTATTTCTAGAAAATGTATTTTAAAATCACATTCACAATTACTTTTGATAATAACCCAAGGCTTACAGTGACACTTACTTATTACAGTGGTGTTTTATGTGCTTTTTATACCCATCATCTTGCAACAAATGTTCTGGATTGTACTTGCGAAGCCACTCAGCTTTATGAATATCAAATGTGCTTGTTTGGGTCTTAACTTTTTTTCCCTTTCTGCCCCTGGGAACAGGGGCTGACAAACCTAGGCCAAACAAGAATAGAAGGCGGGAACTTATATTTTTATCATGGTTTATATAAGAATCATGTTTGAGTAACAAATTCTTCTTTTTAAAATGAGCTTTTTGTTCCCTTGCTCGCTGACATCCTTAAAAAAAGACTTACCTAAGTGATTCTGTAATTCTCGAGTCTGTCCGTTCTCAGTCGGCGTAATAAGATCCCAAATAAAACTTTTAATCTTTTCATCTCCTCTATAATGGACGAGGCAATATGCTAGGAGGGCTCGGCAAATTATCTCCACATCTTGTTCGTTTAGCTGTCGCTTGAAGCGCCCGTGAGATAAAATTTCTCTCCAACGACCCCACCTATTTCATTTTAAGTTTGAACATTTGAAACAAAAGTGACATACGTCAGACGACTTTTTATGCGTTAATGCCCAGTGTTCTTAATTAAATGCGTAGTCTGGATTCTTTCATTTCTATCCATAGATGACAGGATTGGCAATTCAAGTTGTCAATCATTCATTAGGATGCCATTAAGGATGCAAAGATCTGAATAACTGTTATGTGCAACACTTTAAACTATTTAAATTCTATGCATTCTACTCTGCCATTATTAACTGGACTTTTTTTTTTACTATGACCAAGGACAATATAGTTTGAATTCAGTATTTGCTGAAAGATAAGGTTTTGTGATCAGTACAATCTACTCTTACAAAACTTTACATTATTTTGTTAAATTACATTATTGGAACCACAAACGCCAGAAAAAAAGAATGTAAAGTGAGAGAATGCTCTTTTTAAAAGATGCATTTTTCTTTCACTATTCCAGAGTAAAAGAAAAAAAAATCTTACCCATAAACTAAGAGGTTTTTTTCCACCCTAAAGCATTCTGTTCTTCCATATCCACTGGAGCGATCACAAGGTCTTCTAAGTTTTGGTTTATCCTCTCCTTCACTTTCGATGTCAGACAACTCGGCAAGTTCATCTTTTGTAGCATTAAATGGCTTTGTTTGCTTCCTAATTCTTGGGGTGTCAATAACCAAGCTATTCTGAATAATATAAATAAAGGTGTGTTTCAAATATCTCTGCGGATTAAGACAGACAGGTTCCTACAGCTCAAATTTCCAAAGCCTTATGGTTATATAAAGAGTACTACAAGAGCCTATATAAACCAGGATAAAAGTGTATTTAATCCATGCCTTTCCCTTAAAACTGTCTAGCTCTTCAAAAATTCCATAAAGTCCAGTGTCTTTCAGGTGGTTATATCAACAAAACATGTACATAATTCTAGCAGCAGACCATATTCTAGTCAGAATTTTTTATCCATAAAAATTGCTCAAAGTTATTATAAATTGTTTTAAAAAAAATTAGCCATGGTCACAGCAAAAAAACTGGTAAATTTTTATTGAAAATGTACTTACTCTACCACTGAGGGCATCTATGTCTATTTCAGCTTTTTTGGCCCATTTCTGCCAGAAGTTGGGATCATCTAATGAAATATCTGTTCTGTTTCCAGATGCAACAAAACTAGCCTGAAATAACAAACAGTAAAGCACCATAATAGAGCAATTCTTTTTAAGGTATGACGAATTAGGTAACAGTGTACCTTAATAGCAGGAAAGAACCCCATTTGCAGGATCAGATACGTTATCAATTGTTAGTTACATATGATAAAAATGTATATAAGTGTTCTGTAGTTCAGATTCAAATTAGCCACACAGATTTATTTAGAGGTAACATCTCAATTTTTGAACATAAAGCTTTTCCCATTCTGAACTCAACTCCAGGGGTCTGAAAACCAAACAGACAGCTCCAAGCATTTTGGACAGGTTAAGCTCAACAAACATAAAGAGAGGGTTCTTGAGCTCAAATACTAACAACATATTCAAAACAACCCATTCTGTACTCAAAGCAATTCAAAACAAAACATTTTGTACATCTTTAAGAACTCTCAGAATTTGCTCAGTGCCCTGTGGAAAAGGCACAATTTATATGTGCCGAACAGTTTCTAACTACCTTAGCGAATGTGGAACCCCTTCCTTCAGATTCAATTGTGATTGTTTTTGTGCGGCGCTGCAAGATTTGATCAATGTCTTCTTCACAGAACTTAGAGCCTTCATCCTCTTCATCCATGATAGCGCCATACGCACCTCTTCGAAGCAAGTCCTCAATTTCCTTTTTAGAAAGTTGCTGGATCTAAGGAAGTAGGATTTGGATACATTTTAAAAAAAGCAAGAAAAATAATTTTGTTTACTTATGGTCTTGCATAAAAATAACACTTTTTGTTTGATCACATACGTAATTTAATGGGCGAAAAAACAATTTCTTTATATCTTTATCGGAAATGTTCCAAAAACATTATATGATTCTGGTTTATTTTAATATGGGCAGTCCTTGACTTATGACTACAACGGAGCTTAAATTTTTTGTTGCTAAGTAAGAAAGTTGTTTAAGTGAGCTTTGCACCTTTCTTGCGACGGTTCTTAAGTAAATCACTGCAGTTAAGTTAGTTAACCCGGTTGTTAAGTGAATCTGGTTTCCCCGTGGACTTTGCTTGTCAGAAGGTCACAGAAGGGAATCACGTGACCCCAGGAAATTGCAACCGTCGTAAACCTGAGTCAGTTGTCAGGTGTCTGAATTTTGATCACGTGACCCTGGGGATGTTGCAATGGTTGTAAGTGTGAAAAACGGTCGTCACTTTTTTCAGTGCCGCTGTAACTTCGAACGGCCACTAAACAAGCTGTTGTAAGCCGAGGACTTATCAGGATTGGGCTTTTTCAGCCAGGCAACTACAAATAAAACCAACCCCCGTTTTCTTATTTAAAATGGATGCACGGTTTTAAGAATCCCCAGGCTGTATTTTGTAGGCTCTCCTTTTTAAGTCAGACCCCTAAGGGCAGAATGCAACATCCCAACAAACAAGACAGTCAAGTATCTAAACGAAGCTTTTGTTGCAACACGAATAGGGCTTCGAGATTGTAATGGAAGCAAAAGAGCAAGAAATGGTGCAAAGTTTCACGAGATGCTTCGCTTTTAAAGGTTTCCTTTGGAAATTGGTTGTGGGGGGGGCTTTTTTTTCTTTCCCGTTTTATGCTTCTAGCTTTTTTTTTAAAAGGAAACCAAGGGTACGTACACCGCCCACACTGTTTTCTCTGCCGCTCATGCTCTGCAAGACAGCTTTATCTAAACCGAGCTTCAGGCTCGCTCGGTCAAACATCTCCCTTTCGTAGGAGTTTCTTGTTATCAGCCTGTAGACTTTCACCGCCTTGTTCTGACCAATCCTATGACAGCGCGCTTGAGCCTAGGGAGACAAGGACAGCGATCCATCACAAAGAGGCGGTCATAATGAATTCATTCAATTTCCGGGAGCACGATCGAAATTGACATTTTGACGTTCTACCTGCAAATCGTTCTGAGGATTCCAGTCTGAATCGAAAATGATACAAGTATCGGCGGCTGTTAAATTTATGCCTAAGCCGCCAGCTCTGGTACAGAGAAGGAAAACAAACCGATCGGAATCCGGCTTGCTAAATCGATCGATGGCAGCCTGACGTAAGTTTCCCCTCACTCTTCCATCGATTCGCTCGTACAGATACCTTTGAAGTGTAAAAAAAAGAGGGGTCAAAGAGGCCGTCTATGTCACACTTGAACAGCCCTCTCAGAAGGGGAGGGATACGACATCATCTATCTGCAGCCTACAACGCAGTCCTTTCAACAGTTCCATTTGCACCACTCGGGTGACTCTGAGGACACAGATAAACCTCCAGGTAGCATTAACGACTCGCTAAAAGAAGGCAAATGACCAGCTGTCTGCAAGGAGTATAAATCCTCCCATTCCCCCACCATCCAGTCAGAGCTGAAGAAGCTTCTGGGATGAGAAGCGAAACTTCTTCAAAGAAAAACAAGGAATCCCAGTTTGCCTCGTGAAAAAGCATCTTAGGGATAACTATGACCTGGATGATGGAGAATCTCCCTAGACATGTAAAAAAAAAGGAAGCAATTTAAAGAAAGCCCTCTTAGCACTAGAGTTAGAATTCAATGGATCAAATAGCTAATAGTTGATATCTAAATATCAGTAGGCTTGTCAATTCAAGCTCCGAGGGTTGAAATCCACACACCTTCAAGCTGTCAAGGTTGAGAAACACAAGCATTAAAGTTAAATCCACAGCCAAGAATTCATGTACAACTCAGCACATTAACCAAGTACTTAAGGCGAACTCAACATGGGTATTTGCAATAGGGAAAGCTCACCTTTTATGTATTAGGTAATCTTCCAGGATATCAAGACAGCGGACCATCTGAGAGAAGATAAGCACCTTGTGGCCTCCTGCTTTCATTTTTGGAAGAAGCTTATCAATGAGGACTAGTTTCCCAGCAGACTGGATCATTGCTTGCAGGTGAAAATCAGGAGCCGTCAGACTATAGGTTTCCCTAAATTCTCCTAAGATTTTTTCCTCAGCCCCTGTTCAGGAAAAGCAGAAAAAAACAACAATTTGCATTATTCTTTTGTTTCCAAGTACAGAAATATTATACAATTCTGGGTCTGAACTGCATCAGAAGCATTACGTCAGAAATTCTCCAGAATTAGCATAATGAAATATTTACTGCCGTTCACCATCCTTGGACACTTTTATGAATGCTCCTCATACAAATTCTCAGGTGAAATGACAGCTGTTACTCAACTGAGAAACATATTAATGTTAAACAAAGCAACATTGTTCTAAGTGTGTTGTAAACAAACGGATTCTCAAGGAGGCTTTAAGGAACTGATCCTAATTGTAAAGTCAGTGATGATGGCCTCGCTATGAATGAGGCCTAAAGTAAATAAAAAAGGGTGTTTTTTTAAAAAAAAAATATACCTACCTTTGATAAGATATGGGTGATTGCAGCATTTCCTGAGTTCCATCATGGTATTAACTAAGTTAGGCACATTAGCTTGCCCTGCCCCCTTGGACAAAAATGCAAAGTTTTTCTCTAAAATAGCTCGATAATATTTCTTCTGGATATTTGTTAACTCCACTTCAATAATAGTCTCTTGCTTGGGAGCCAATTTCTTCTCTACATCTTCTTTCAGTCTTCTTAGCATCATTGGTTTCAGGATAGCCTGCAGTTTCTGCACCTATAGGAAACATAACAACTAACTAAACGCCAAATAACTAGAATTTACAAGCTATTCCATCACTATGCAAGGCTGCTAAAGGCTGCTTGATACTTTTTGATAAGAGTCGCAGACTCCCCATTTTATAATTTTTTTTTAAAAAAACTATTAGTTGTAGAAAATATGAGTTTTGAAGGAAGTACAAGTCCCATAACTGCCATCTATGGATAACACAGCACAGGAAAAAAAAGAGAGCTAAAGATTCAGGCAATTAGTTCCACATACAGGCAGTCCTTGACTTACAGCAGTTCATTTAGTGACCCTTCAAAGTTACAACAGCACTGAAAAGTGATTTATGACTATTTTTCACACTCGCAATTGCAGCATCCGCCTGGTCATGGGATCAAAATTGGGGCGCTTGGCAACTGACTCATATTTATGACGGTTGCAGTGTCCTGGGTGGTCATGTGATCCCCTATTGTGACGGTCTGACAAGCAAAGTCAATGGGGAAATCCAAATTTGCTTAACGACCATGCCACTAAGTTAATAACTGCAGTGATCTGCTTAATGATTGTGGCAAGAATGGTCGTAAAATGGGTCGTACAATTCACTTATCAAATGTCTCACTTAGCAACAAGAATTTTTGGGCTCAATTGTGGTCATAACTTGAGGACTACCTGTACTGTAAGAGCCTGCAAAATTCTTGGCAAATCACTGAAAGTGAAAGGAAATCTGGAAATTGTAGGTTGCAAGGTTTTGTCTTTTAAAGAAAAAAAAAGTAAAAGCCAACTTTTCTAGATTTGTTTTCTAGATTTGTTCCATCTATGGGTGGAGCTGATGTAGCTTTTTGAACCCAAGGCAATATATTTATTTGCAACAAACTATGTAAGAAAGTAGGATTCTGCACATATAAAAAACTCACATTTTCTATCTGTGATTTTTTTTCTGCCCAAATCTCTTTGTATTTGTACAACTGAAATTAAACAAGAACCCAAAGAAATTAAAGTAGCTAAATTCCTGAATAACCGTGACATTCCATAAAGGCTGCTGGGGAGGCCATGAAATAAATTAATTGACTGGCCTGTATTGAAATGGGTAACTTGATCATATTCTAGTTTCTGAATGTGTATGAACGTAACACAAAATATTCATACCTGTTCCTCTGTTTTAAGGTCTCCAAATTCCTGCATGAATGTAGATTCAGCTGGGAAGCGCAGAGGTTCAAGGAAGTGAAGAAGGCTGAATAATTCTTCTACGGTGTTTTGCAGTGGAGTGCCGGTCAATAGCACCTTATGCTCCTAAAGATGTACGGAAAATACATTTGACAAGAAGTTATAAACCATCTTTCAATGTAACCGGAATGACAAGAGAAAAATGCAGAATAAGCCTATACCATTCCAGACAAATGGCTGTCCAGTCTCTTCTTAAAGAGCCTTAGTGATGGAGCACCTACAACTTCGGGAAGGAAACTGTTCCACTGATTAATTGTTCTCACTGTCAGGAAATTTCTCCTTAGTTCTAGGTTGCTTCTCTCCTTGGTTAGTTTCCATCCATTGCTTCTTGTCCTGCCTTTGGGTGCTTTGGAGAATAGCTTGACTCCCTCTTCTTTGTGGCCAACCCCTTAGATATTGGAACATTGCTATACTGTCACCCCTAGTCTTTCCTGCAATTGTTCTTCCTTTTTGGCCTCACATGCCAATTGATAAAATAGTTATTTTGGTAACTTTTTTTAATCTTTTAAGTAATTTTATTTAGCACTAATGATCACAAAATACATTTTGAGCAATAAAATAAATAGCATGTAATAGAAAAAAAGATGGCTTAATGAGTTCAAAGGTCAAGAGAATCTAGCTATATTGCAAACACAGAGTTTCATGCAATATATTATATTCAAGTTATAGAGAGGTAAAGTTATAAAATAAAGTTAAGCAAGTAGAAACACACATCCCTTCCTGATGTGTAAGCTGCAAAGTAACAATAAATCTTTTAAGGGTGCGTAAATTCAACTTCATGAGCATTCCATCTCCCACAGGACACAGTTTTGGAAAGAAGAAAAGGTGAGCAACAATAACACAACCAACTCAAGTTAAGAATCAAATATATTCCTTTATTTGGAGTTTAGCATTCTACTTTCTGTGGGTATTCATCTTTCTTGACATGAGTCATATCTCATTACATTAAAAAATGAATACTCACAAGATTCATGAGTTTGAGTCCCTCCAGGAGTTTGCAGTTTCTATTCTTCAATCGGTGTGCTTCATCAATAATAACACAACGCCATTCAATTGCGTTGAGCTCAGGACAGCCCCCAAGAATCATTTCAAAAGTGGTGATTATGGCCTGGAACTTGTAGGTGTCCCTAATGATGCGGCCCTAGGAGAATATAAATGAAAGCAAAAGACAGTTTGCAACCTTATTGCGAACTTCCCATTTTTCATTGCATCTGCTTGTGAAGTTAATGGCATGATGAGCAGGGATACTTTTTAAAATAGGCTGCCCTATAACAAAGAATTCAAAAGGAAGTTGGTATAATAAATTGTCAGGTACTTAAGAGCGAGGACTTGGCAGTATAAGGAAACAACAGCCAACGACTTAATAGCTGGCCAATCAACAACTAAAAAGCCATACACAACGAAGCACCACATAATACTGCCCTAAGCACACATTCTGGTTGTTCCCCGAGGATGGGCTCCAGTATGAGTCCGAAAGTTCAGAAGACTAAAACCTCTGGTCCGGCCGAGCGACCCAGATTGGATCCTATAAAAAATTATCTCCATTAAAGTGCATCTAAATTCTCAAGATGTCAACTATCTTTGTAATATATTTGGGAAGCATAATCTGATATCTTTAAATAAAATTCTACAGGTTTTCAGTACATTCCTATATTTCTCGAGTGCATAAAAATCACCTATGTCACATTAAAACGAAACCAAAAAAATTGCTCCAAACTGGGCAATTTTAAGACTTGTGGATTTTAACTCCTAGAATTCTGGGAGTTGAAGTCCACAAGTCCGGCTTGGACACCCCACGCTATGCAATACCTATATGTCAACTCGCCATGTTTGCTACGCAGAATTCAGTGCAGAAAAAATACCTGTGAATCCCTGAAGTACATCTCATACCGCTGTATCATTTGCCTACTAATCATGCTTCCGTGATAGACCACAACATTAAGATCGGTCCAGGTCCGGAACTCTCTCTCCCAGTTGGTTATGGTCGAAAGCGGAGCAATGATCAAGAAGGGTCCTTTGATCCCATTCAGAAGGATTTCACAGAGGAATGTGATCGACTGGATGGTTTTGCCAAGGCCCATTTCATCTGCTAAAATGCAGTTTTGTCTGAAAAACACAAGTACACCTGTTGGTAGGGCCATTAGGAGGAATATATGCAGAATACAGAATAACACAGTTGGGAGAGACCTTGCAGGTCTTCTGGGCCTAACTCTCTGCTCAAGCAGGAGACTCTGTACAATTCCAGATAAATGGCTCTCCAATCTCTTCCTAAAAACCTCCCGGGATGGAGCACCCACAAGCTGTTGAGGCAAGCATTGGTTTAGAGAGAACATACCTATTATACCAATTGAAAAGAAGCCAGTTGACACCTTCCAACTGGTATTCCCTGAGTTGGTTGCCATTTTTATATTCCCTGGACTGTTCTATTTTCTTCCATGAATTAGGAGGAGGGCGATCCTTGGAAATAAAATACGAAATCTTTGAAATTATCCACTTGAAGAAAAACAGCAAAGAACGGCTACAAAGGGCTACGAAGAATATATCCCTGTAAATCTGGGACCCTGTAAACTAGCTTCTGAAATACAGTTGCTGAAATATGCATATTTATAAGAATAACTTGTAAGAAATTAACCTGAGTTTTTGTTTTCATCATGCAGAGGGGGGGAGGGGGGCAGAGGGTAGCCATCAGGCTTCCAGGGTCTTACAATCCAATCCAATCCAATCTAATCTAATCCAATTCAATCAAACCCATTCCTTGTCTTATCCTCATTGTCAGAGATCAGACAAGAGATCTCTATATTTTATTTATATGAAGGAGCCGAGATGAGATTTTCCTACTCAAAGGAACCTCATGATACTATTTCTAGTAATATTTCTCAGTAGAATGGTTAGTTATTTCTAGTTATCTTACCAATCGTCTTGAATCAAGCCTTAAAGCTTGCAGCTGTTCAAATTCTTCTATTTTTCCTTGGTCTACGTCTTCTTTCAATTCCCATGTGCTGTCTTCATATGGCAAGGAGCACCACTTTACTAAATAGTAAGTAACGTGCTGCGGTGGCGGCGCGGGGGGGGGGGAGAGAAAAAGTACTTGGGTTATCCACTCAGCCATCAGGAGTCTCATGTATAATTACTGAGTATAAATCTTCATTAGATTCATGCACTGCGCTTCCTTTCCCCATCGTTTTTCTTTCCTACCGCTCCGTTCTTGATGTTCTGAATATTGAATTTGTCATTTACCTATTTGTTCTGTCCTACATTTTATTTCTATAGCTCAGAACTAACAATCTGAAAATAAATATATATGGGTCATGTCAGCGGTGGGATTCAAATAGGTCAACAACCGGTTCTCTGTGTGGATGCCGCTTCCAGAAGTCCATTCCGGTCCTGGGCAACAAAAAAACGAGCTACCGGCTCTGCCGAAGTGGTGCGAACCGGCTGAATCCCACCACTGGGTCATATACATATCGGTGTATGTGTGCTTTAGTTTCAGAGCCCCTGGTTTATATATGACTTTTTATTTTCAAGTTATACCTCTCCAGTGTCTTTATCTTCACAAAAGGAGACTTCTAAAACCCGGTCTACTTCAGTATAATCAGGATTAAAAGGTTCTTCCTCCATCTAAAAATTAAAATATGTATATTTTAGATACCTGAACAAGCTAACACAGTGACGAGCTTGAAATACAGACCGTGATGCATTGTAATTGATTCATATTACTGGCTGTACCTAAATTATTAATAGCAGGCCTTGAAAAAATTGTTCTCTTTCCTTTTAAAAAAGAAAAATCCATTTATAGCATTTGACTACTAAAAATGAACAAGGCAAACATATTCTTTGCAAAACAACACCCAAACTACAACATGACAAACAGCAAATTGTATAAAGCCCTAGTAATCAATAATTAGTTTAGCAAGATTTCTGTGTAGATTTTTATACATACTCACATCTGCAAAAAAATGGGCTCTCTGTGCTTGCCTCAGCTTGAAACGTTTGATTTTCTGCTGGATTCTTTTGTCCTTTAAAAGCTGTTGCTCTGTGGCCCATTCACAGTGGAGGTAGGAACTAGCATTACAAAATGGTGCGGTACGTATTATTGCAAGCATAGGTTTTTATATAGGCTTTTATGACATTAGACAACTTGTGCAATGAAAAGTGAACTTCAGTTTTTGTTAGAATTACATTCTAGAGATTTTATTTAGAGCATCTATTTCCTTGAAGTCAGGAATAAAGTCAAAGTGCATACATAAAATAGCATACCCTTATTATTTTAGAATTAGATCTCTACAACAAGCTATGGATCTGACTCATAAGCAGGAATAAAATATTCTCCTTCTACTTGCTAATTGCAGCAGAGACAGTTCTACATGGGCAAAGGGATTTCAGAACCAAGGACAATGCTGTTCTAAGGTTGTCTGACTTTTTTTTTTAAAAAAATGTTTTTACAAACTCAAGTAGAAAGTTATGCTATTAATTTGGATAAACACTCCAAAATGTAGAACTTCATACAGTCTTATGAATTTAATTAGATATGATGATGTAGTTAACCAAAATAGCATTTTAACTACAATACTTACTAGTTTTTGTATTTAACAAAAAATTCTTCGGCTTCCACTGACCCAGTCCCTGGAATCTGAAAATATACATCATACCCTGTTTAATATGCATTGATACACTTTATTTTAATTGTGAATTAAAAACTCATGAATACCTCCATTTTTACTCACTTCTTTTTTTACAATTCTGGAAGATAAAATTTTATCTACAATCGCCGCATCTTCTTCACTTGGATTCTCCTGTTTAGATGAAAATATGAGCTACATTTTAATCATCTAAGAATTTTTCCCATACAATTTCACGCTACAAAGATGCTTTGATGAAATATATCTGTAATCATTGCTAGCTAGGTAGGAAAACCCCCAAAACTTGCCTCTTAAACCCGATACGATTTTACTTACTACAAATAACTGTAAAGGTTGCTCAGCAGGCAAAGGGGCAGAATTTTTTTTTATTTTTACAGAAACCTTGGTTTCTTCCTCAGATTGCTTTCCTTCACCTTCTTCGGCATATTTCTTCCTTTTAACTTGCCGATTAGATCTTCTCTTCTACAATAGAATGACATGACCTTAATCAATCGTTTGCAATCTTTTTCTTTCTCTCTATCTTTTTTTTAAGGATTAGGGTAAGACAGGTTGACGACCCTATGTTAATAGCTATAAAAAAAAAGATCGCTTTTTTAAAATACCTGTGAACTTTCGTCTTTGAAGGGTTGCTGAGTGGTCTGTTTAGCATCGGACAATTCGTCTGAGGAGTCATTTTTTCGCTTCTGTTTTTTACCCAGTGTAATAATAAGCTTGCTGTTTTGAGACAAAAGACACTGTTACCAGTGCAGAAAACTCAAGCCAGGATGGGAATATGAAACATCAAGTCACATACAAACTTTTCTTACTGTTATCAAAATTAGAGTGCTTGGTGAGTTTAATCATTGAAAGTAGAAGTATTATTTTGTGGAGAACAAATAGAAGCACTAAATATTTTACATATAAAAGATACTGAAATGAAAATAAATGTAACGCACATACATTGTATACGAATATTTACTCACAATCTAGAGTTAGCACAGCATAACATTTCAGGTTGACAAGTTTGGATTTCAGATAATCAAGAAACACAGAAATGATTTCATTACTAGCAACTGATGATGACTCCATGAATGTAGGAGAAAATTATATTCTAATGCAACAGCATTAATTATATCTCTGCGTTTATAGTGAAAAGGTTACAGAAAAGAGAGCAATATTAATCTCATCCCATCTTGCTTTTAATCAAAGGGCCACAGAGACATATAATTTTCCATATTTAAAATCCGACAAGCACTGCTTTTCACTGCATTTTTAAAATATTCACAATGTGATTACAATCCAACCCCAATTTAGATAAAGAGATGTCCTTAGATGCATACTTTACATATTACAGATTGGATAATTACACACCATGTAGAACTGAAAACTGCTTTAGAACAGACTTTTCTGTTGATCCAAAGCCCTGCTGCCCAAACAATTTGGGCTTATTTTATATACTGTAAATGAATATATGATATTCATTTGTTGCAACTAATACTGTAGTTGCAGCAAATGAATATCATATACAGTATAATGTATTTTTATATTCTCTCTCTCTCTCTCTCTCTCTTTCACACACACACACACACACACACACACACACACACCACGGCTAAGCAATGGAAGTTAATTAAAAATCATGATACGTAACTGGCTCAATTTCAGACGCACTACATTAGAAGGAAGAAATGCTGTCTTAAATAAATGTGACCTTCCATGTCTGAGTTAATAAAGTGCAGGTAATATTAGAGTTAAGCAACAATTCATCAAGCTTACAAATTTTGCCAATTAACATTAAATGATATCTAGACACAGAGTACCCAAAATCAAACATGCAAGCAAAGAAACAAAAGGCACGATCCAATTCTATTTTCTAACCTGACGAGCGTGAAGGTTTTAAGGAGAGAATCTTATACAAAAGACCTTAAGCCTGAATTGCACTGAATTGTCCCAAATGTACATCTCCTGTGGGAGGGAGTATTCATGTAGTCATCCAACCATATGTCCCAAGAATCATGTATCTCTCCAACTTTTAATTTGCAACACAGAGTGCTCTCATTTGGAAATTATACCATAATTGGATGCTGAATCAAATAACATGTGACATATATGTAAGGTTATAAGGCTAAGTATTGCTAATTTAAAATACGTGAATAATTAGCATTTGTAACTTCAGGAATCAAGGTGATGTTTTTAACCAAGTGAGACCCGTAAAGATTTTGAATTGCTGTAGTGTCAAAGAACAAAACACTAATTAGAATTTAAACAGATTGCACAAATAATCTTTAACTTCCCTTTTTGCAGGGGGAGGGGGAACTATGGCTCTTTTATGATCTGTGATCTTCAACTAGCTGAGCCTGAGCATGCTGACTCGGGAATTCTGGGAGTTGAAATTCCCAGATCGTAAAAGGGCCACAGTCCTCTCCCCCCCCCGCAGTAGTGAATCAGCTTCAGCAGTGGGCACGAGCTGGAGGCAACTGGGAATTGGGTTTTGTGCTACTGGTAAGCAGGCTGCATGGATGTGCCTTTCGAGTAGTTCATGAAATCCATTTAAACAACAAAGTAAACAATTAATCAGCAGACAAATCCATACCTGAAAACATGCTTTAAGCCGTATCCTTTATCCTTCCCTTTCTTTTTTTTAATAAAATAAACGTCCCCTTAATCATCAAACTACAGCTGGTGCAGTCAGACCATTCTGGCAAGCTTCCATATTGCACATGATTCATCCTGCCAACTTCATGACTCATAATTCTGAAAGCCACCTAAGATTACATAGATCAAATCCATGTCTGTGTGCCTCAAACAAACATGGACGCGCCTACCCAAAGCAGAGACACTCGTGTTACCTTGCAAAAATGGACTAAGATTGGTTCAAGTCCACTTTTAGCCATAGAGTTTGCTGGGTGATTTTGAATCAACCATTTTTTTCTCAACTCAATTTACCTCTGTAACCTGATTGTTTTTAGATAAAATTGATGGTGCTTCGGGGTGTTTAATGTATGCTATGTTACCTCCAGGAATAACATGCAATATAAATCCATAACCACACACACACACACACACACACACACACACACACACACACACACACAAATCACATAAGCTAGAATTTTTTTTTAAAAAAAGTGTATTGATTAATACCTGATTAATACCTACCTCTCTCTCTTACTAGATTGAGATATGGACAAAACTAAATTTGAGTGACAAACATGTCAATTATATTAGTAGTTCAAACACATTCTGTGGTGACTTATTTGATCTTGGGATATGTTTTTTTTGCATACAACACCATAGAGAACATTTATTTATTAGTCGATTTATATCCTTCTCTAATTGGCCAGACTCTGGATAGTTCAAAACTGGGCTACAGGCTCAGTCTACATAACGTTTGTAGAATATATCTACTTTTTAAACTGCTGACATAATTTTTCATTGTTATTTGAAATCTGCAACATTGTCTTGGTTGTGTCATCACCACCACCACCGCCGCCTGAATTAAAGTCCAAATGAAAAAAAAAAAAGGTACAGGGATACGGCATAAAGGAAAAATATGAGCCAACTTACCCGATTTTTGCTCTTTCTTTAGTTTTAGAAGAACCAGTTTTGGGCCTTTTGCTTTCTCTGTCTTTTGGTTTGGATTTAGCCTTTCTCCCCTTTTTTTCTTCTTTCCCCTCTGCTGAAACACTTGGGAAATTTTCCGGGCTCATGACACGCGGGATGTTTCTCTCCCCTCTCTCTTTTGCTTTGGCGATTGCCTCGGAGATGATGCGGTTGGCTTTTTCTTGCTTACTTTCCGACTCCACTTTTTTCTTCTGTTTCTTTTCAAGCACTGACTTCACCTGGGTATTCTGCAACTTAGTGTAGACCCCGGAACCGTCTGCTTTCTTGGCAGAGGGGGGCTGCATGGGGAAAAAAAAAAAAATAGGTTACTCATCTCAGATAAAGCAACCGAGGCAACTCAAAATCTCAGAGCAAGCAAGTAAGTCAACAGGAACTGCTCCCAAATACAGGTAGTCCTCGACTTACGACCACAACGGAGCCCAACATTTCTGTTGTTAAGTGAGACATTTGGTAAGTAAGCTTTTGCCCCGTTTTACGACCTTTCTTGCCACAGCTGTTAAGTGAATCGGACACCCCCATTGACTTTGCCTGTCAAAAGGTTGCAAAAGGTGATCCCACGACCTTGGGACCCCGCAATGGTCATAAGTACGAGTCAGTTGCCAAGCAGCTGAATTTCGATCCCATGACCATGGGGATGTCACAAAGGTCGTTGAGCGTGAAAAACAGCCGTAAGGCTCTAAATGAACTGTCGTTAAGTCAAGGACTGCCTGCACATGGTTCCAGCACTGAATAAAAATTCTACACACGTTTAACCCGGAATAAATGCTTTCTAAGGGACATGCTTGCTTCCAAGTTTAGAAGCGCAGCTCGACAAAGCTGTTTGCAGTGGAGGTGAGGAAAAGCCGTGGATTGTTTTGACACCTCCAAAGCTTTCCAAACCTGAATCCGCCAAGAAGGGAAGAGTGGTTAGGAATATATCATCTCTTTTCTGACGGCTCTTTTTAAAGCCTCCTTCTCTCATTCACTGTATTAAGAGGGAAAAAAACCTCTATAGCAGAAAGGCCCAATTCTGGGGCCTTTTAAAGGAATACAGGATTTTCAGCAGTGAAAGAATATTTTGTTCTTATTTTCCTTCATGCAGTGGATCTGGAATTGCTTCTAGAGGTTAGACATTCGATACTTTCATGCAGATTCAATAAAAAAAGGAAATGCTTGAATCATCTCACAAATTTGCTAAAAATCATTTTTTATTGATCGTTTAATTATGATAAAAAAAAATCATAAAAACGGAAATCATATTCCTGAAGGAAAAAAAATCCAATACTCTTGACTTCTCTGTAACACTTAGAAGAAAGGATACCTAGCTTCATTTACAAGAAAACTGCTTCATATTAGGCCCGATTTATTTTGTGCAATTAAAAACAAAAACAAGCATCAACATGTTAAAAAACAGATAACATGTTTAAGTACTTTCTCCTCCGTTGCAATTGGTAGTCATACTTAAATATAAAAAGATAGCATACTTACAAACCGTTAAATCAAAACAATGACGCATATTTTGGGTTTTACAATTCTTGACTTTTGAATCTAAAAATTCTGTTGCATAAAATGTGCACTAGGCTGGGGGATTAGTGAGCATGCACAGATTCAGAGCACAACAGAGGATCACCAGCCTTCCAGACAAGGGTTTCCAGTCTTCAATCACAAATGTGGGTGGGCCAGTATAGCATTCCTGCTGCAACTGCATTTATCCATATTCTCCATTTTAATTTCTGTTTCCTTCTTTTCTGCTCTGTTTCCCCTGAGTCATAAATTTACCTCTGCAGGCCCAACTCATATTTTCATCACTGTGCATACAAATATTTTAAATAGATTTTTTTGTATAACTGCTTCTTATTATTCTCATTACCTTCTCTCTTGAATTTTTAAACGGAATAAGGTTTCTTAAAGGCACTTTTTTTCCCCTATCTGAACAAGCAGAATAGTGTAAAGAACTCCATGGAAAGGAGCAATGTAGTACATTCTCCACTGCTCTGCGCAGAGTAAAGTTGGATGTCAAATGATGTACTGATGAAGCATCAAGAAAAATCATACTTACATAACACGCAAGTTAACGTCATAACAAAATCTGTACGTAAAGCATTGTTTTACAGTCAGAGACACAAGGCATTTGTGTAGAATAGACTTTCACTGCAACGCTACGCCTTTTCACACTAAGATGATCCCAATCAATCAGTTATGAAAATACCCTTTGTTTAAAATTTCATGTATAGCTGATTCACAGGAAACAGTTCAACAGTCCCTTTTGTTTGACCGTTGTTTCTAAACGTACTCAGATTGAAATTCCTGATTGCAGCATAAACAATTACAGCAGCTTTTCTGAGACTGCATGGAAAGACAGTTTTAAAAAGCACAATGCAAGGAATGGAAAGAATTTCCTATCCAAACCCGGGGGGGGGGGGGGAGGGAAGAAGGAAAAAGAGAGAGAGAGAGACAGATAAAGAGATACGGTAATAATTATGTTGTGTTCTCACCCATAAATGTGCCTCTCACTACAGCAAGGGGGAAAGTCAGGAATTTCCAAGTACATTTTCAGGACAATTCTACTTTGCTTCCCTGGATACATTTTTTTTTCTAGAAGAGCCTCATCAAAGCCCTAACCCACAGTGCTGCGGCACCAGGAAGAAAAAGCAGGGCTTAGGATAGCTCAGTAAAATGCCATCTCAAGGCCAGCAAGATACCACAAATCACCAAGATTCGAGAAAACAGCAACAAGCTCAAGATGGCGATACAGGCACGACTCCCGTAGCAGCAGCAGCCAGTAATAAGGAAGATTATTCAATCCCATTAGCCTTTTAGCCCAAAGAACCCCTCCTCCTCCCACTCATTCAAGCTTTCACTTACCCTTCCTCTTGGCCTCTTCACTGAAGACATTTTTGGCATGGACAAAGGTTGCCCTCTGGTTTTTCACCACCCGAGGAGGTAGGTAGCGTTCAAGAGAACAGCATTGAAAGAAGATTGCTAAATGGCCTATTTAAGGCAGCCCAAAGCCAAGGCAGACGCAGCCTTCCGCAAATACACATTATGATTTATCAACATATTTCTTCCCGGACTGGCATTAAGTCTCCTTCCTCTGCTAGACAAGTACACCCTCGGCCGCTCCGGGACGGCTTGGCTTTCAAAAATAGCTGCCAAGCGGAGAGCTAGCTTCCCACAAAACACCAAAAGAAATGAATGCACAAAGCATCAAAATGCATCGGCGGAGTGAATATTAGAGATGTCGTTAAAAATACTGACTCCTTCTGCGGAAGTAGGCCAGCAGATGGTGCTACCAGTTATTATTCCATTAGACTCTGCAATTTAACCCTCAATGGACCGTTCTTCCCTACATGTGGCAGAAGAGTTAACTCTTAATTCTTCCACCTTCTGCAACAGCTCAAATAACACTTTTATGGGTGACGTACTCGAGGAGTGTTTAAAACCTGACAAATAACTTTTTTTCCAAAAGAATCCTGTCACGGTTTTGCCAAATGAATTATTTTTGTAACTGTTGTCAGAAGCTCGGGAACGGCACAAAGATTTTAACATGATGCGTTCAGAAAGAATAGGAACGGTTTATACAGGATTACCTTGAACTGGTGTTTAAACTCAGTGCCTTATACCTTGTCTAAACTAGAACTAATCTTCTATCTTCTTTTCATTCTATGATATTTGGGGGGATAAATTAGGTAATCAAGAATATTTCCTAAAACATCATCCTCACATTTTTGTCAAGAAAGGAAACAAAATATTTATAATTATCTTAGTGGCAAAAAGAGTCTGAAGCTATGAATGTATTTAAATATTAAAAGCAAAAGGTTTTTTAAAATTATTTTGGGCTTGATCAATATTATGTCTTATTAATATGCAATTGAATTAAGCATCATTAATAGCATCTATTTGCTGATTTGTTGTTGTTGTTATTAGCTGCGAAGTCGTGTCCGACCCATCCCAACCCCATGGACCACGTTCCTCCAGGCCTTCCTGTCCTCTTCCATCTTCTGGAGTCCATTTAGGCTCACGCCTACTGCTTCAGTGACTCCATCCAGCCACCTCCTTCTCTGTCGTCCCCTTCTTCTCTTGCCCTCAACCTTTCCCAGCATTAGGCTCTTCTCCAGTGCTTTACTGGTTTTATTTACACATAACTCAAACCTAGAATTTATGAAGGTTGGCTTAGAATAAATAAATGAACCCCTTTCCTCTGCAAACAAACCAGGAAAACTCCAGGTTTAGTTAGCATAATTTGTTACATCCTAACTACCTAAAAATCAAATCCAATGAACAAACCACAGGTTCGGATTCCAACTTGCTGGAGTAAGCACAAGCCAGAGATTCCAATTTAGATAACACTAAATGTCGGTTTTACACATCGGAATATTGTGGACAAGGATCATATAACATTTCTGATGAGCATCGAAATCCTTTCTTGTTTAGCCCAAAGTAATAATATGAAAGCAGTTATGCTCTTGCTTACAGTCTTGGAAATCTTCCACAAAACATGGCATTGTCTACTTTGAAGAAATATTTCTTCCATAATACTTAGGATAGCAAAGCCACATTTAAATATGAAATCTCAAAGATGAAAAGAGTGGAAAATAAATGGCAAGATCATACCACAGAGAGAAGATCACAAAGCCCAATGCAGAAGAAATGCTGTAAATAGTATTTAAATAGTTATACACACTATTTATGAAACCAGTGGAACTATTGAAGTTAACATATTTTCCTTAAATGGTTGCAGTGACAAAGAATAAGGCTAATGAACTGACCAAATTACATAGAAATACATAAAAAAATAAACTTTTCAAGTTCCCAATTGTGGATGCTGAATTTGTTGAATTAAGAATGTACAACAATCTTAACAAATTCATTCTTTTTAAAAATAAGACAGTTCTTTCTATTCATTGCTTATTAAATACTTCCAGAGAATAACAAAATACATTCAGATTCAGAGAATTCTGAATTATTCTCAAGCAAAAGTTTAATGAATTTTAACAGGATTTTCTTTCACGTAATTGTTTCAGGATTGTGGTAGAAAACAGGTTCAAGGAATAAGAGAGACAAGACAAATTCAGAAAAAAGGGGGAATCAGAAATAATTAAGGGATCATATCTGATGGTTATCTCAGCTGAACCCATAATTGGCATACAGTCTCAAGAGGGCTGCCTGTCCTGGCCTATTGATTCTCATGAACTAATTTTGAAATTAGTCATGTGCAGATTAAAACACAGTGCAATATATAGGCTTTATATACCTCGGTCAAATTTCATTTAGTGGGAATTTTAACAAACAAAGCTACCAGTCAGCATTACTTCATTAAGTAAGGGACAAATGACTGACTTCAACTGGACTCATGATAAACGATGGCTTGTTATGAAGGAAATATACTACAATAACAGGCTCACATACTCCCCCTTTCTCTTCTCCAGTGAGCACAAGTTCTTCTACACGACAAACTATTTCCAACTTTAAGGATGGTTTGAGACTTAAGCTGGCTTGTTTCAATACATCATAATTAAGATTCAATACAGTTCAAAGTTCTGTTGTAGTCCAAAATTATGATTAATAAAAATTAGTACTATTCACATTAGAGAAAGAAAAGCAAAAAAAAAGGAGGTGAGAAAGAAGAACCCAAGGTTTGTTAGGAATTGCTCTCAACACTTCCTGGGCATCCTTCAGCTATGTGGACTTCACCTATTAGAATCCTCAGCAATTACCATGTTGGATGGGACATCTGGCAGTTCACACATCTGACGTATGTTTTTTACATCACTGTGCAAAAATTGTTTTTATATCACTGCACCTCTGTTTCAGAAAATTATTCTTCAACAGAATGGTTAAATCTCAATTCAGAGGCAACTTTGACTTGTGCTTAATCTGACTTTGAACCCAAAGCATTACTCCTTAGCTAAACTGTCATGAACCACGAATTCCAATTTACTACGCTCCCTTTTCCCACTGCTTCCTGGAATCCACTTCCTGTTTATACTTTGCTTTAAGGAGGAACAGAGGACGCCAAGAGCACGAAAACTACTGTTAATGACTTTGCTTTCAGTTACCGAGTTTCCTGGCAGTGCAAAGCAGCTTAGCTAGGATCATATTTCAATTCTGGCTGCCAGTTCAGGACAAGAAAACTTTCTCCTAATGCATAATTGGTGACAGAGAGAACCAATGTCCTGAGAATTCAAAAAGTGATATATTCATAAAAATCCATGTCAATGTTTTTGCAATATATTTATACTGGAATGGCTAACTTGTATGTATCAAGAGACTTTGGAAGTCGGTATCTGTTCACTTTTGAGCAAAGTAATATTATGCAAATTATGCAAATTTATTTCTCTCTCCCCTAGCTATCCTAGACCTTTCTCTACATATCTTCACAATAGCAACCTGCTACTAAAAAAATTACACACATTTTAAAATTCTTGACATATAAAGACTTATATTACTAATGGATAACTTAAGTCCCATTAATTTCAAGTTTGACCTAGTCTGGATCCTATATATTCTTAGTGATTTATAGGCCATCTTGTCCATCCTTCTTTTGCAAGACGTTTTAAGCATTCATACTACATTCGTATATGATTTTATCTAGAGGCATTGTTTGCTTAATATTTTTATTCAAGTCTTTAAAAAGTACATGCATTAAGACAGTAATATTTCACACACTAATTAAATCATTAGCTCTGCTTATCTGATATTCAAAAGAAATCAATATAGATGCTAATGCCTGCTCAACAGTTATTTCATAATTAGAATACTTTTAATTTGTAATGGCCATCAAAGGAAGAGAAAAGCTATATAATTTAAGACTTCTAAAAAAATCATACCCCTGATTTTTAGTGACAAAGCATTGCCTCTAGGACAAGACTTCAGTCATGTCCTCAAGATATCCTGTGGCTTATTTCAAAGTAAAACTGTGTATACAATACTCCATCTGTATAATAAGATACTACCCAGGATTATATTCTGTCTAAAAATGAACTATTGATACTAAAGGAAGTATTTATTTATTTTATTAAATTGCACGAGTAACTGACTGAAAATCAACATAAAGCAGGCTAAACATTCTAAGATCAACCGGAATACTGGAAAGACAGCATTTCAGTCAATTCATCCACACGTACAATCTTTTGATTCTTATGTGTTAGCTAATATTATGGTTAAAAAACTGTATGCACAAAATTAAAAAAGCATGTACCTGAACAAAAGTATTTTTTTAAAGAGACTTGCTTGGGAGGCATCTAAAAACTTGTAATATATATGATTATAATATGAATTTGTTGTATTATTTATTTGTTTACATCCCAAAGCTCAACAGTTGGCAAAACTGAAAGTACAAATAGTAACTACAGTCTGTCAAGTCACATAGATCAAATTTAAAAATGTGTGTTGTCTTTTGCAAAATATAGAAGAAAACTACAGTTTCTGAAATGGACATTCATTTTAATTTCCACCAAAAATAATTGAAATCTTGTTTAACAAATCCCTTCTGTAGATTTACACGTGCATAAGTATCTTTCAAGATACAGTAGTTACTAATTAATTCTGATCTTGTTAGTTAATGTTGGCCAACGCATAGTAAAGAATAAACTAGTCAAGGCACAACACTGCTCTACAACAGTCCCAAAGGTGTTTTTTCCAAAAGGCAACTGCACTTTGTTCTCCCTGAAGACGTTTCGCTTCTCATCCAAGATGCTTCTTCAGTTCTTTCAGCTCAAGCACTTCAGTGATCCTGGGGTCTTTCAATCAGAACTGAAGAAGTTTCTTGGATGAGAAGTGAAACGTCTTCAAGGAAAACAAAGGAAGTCCAGCTGCCTTTTGAAAAAGCACCTTTGGAACAACCATGACCTGGATGACTGAGAATCTCTCCATAGGCCCTCTACAACAGTATTGCTACTTACCTGGGCTTGAGCAGTGACGTTCGTCTGCTCTGCCTGATGTAGATGAGAACCAGGAGGATACCAAGGATGGTTGCAATTCTGAGCCTGAGCCTGAAGAAGGTTTGTTTGTGGGACAATGCGTTGTTCCAGCTGATGTTCTAAATCATTACTTGGGGTGTCCTGAACAAATGCAGTTTCATCAAACTGGGGAAGGAGATCTTCCTGCAGAAGCGCTTCTGGGTCCAGCTCTGTAAATGACTCACTTTGAGACGCCACCTGATGGAGCAAATTCTCATCCAAAGACGAGAAACCATTACCCTCTATAGGAACACTGAAGTGGCTTAGCTGAGGACCCGAACCAGGAGGGGTAGAAAAATTAATGTTCACCGCTGATAGTTTTGAACTGCTGAAGTTGCCCTGAGGTTGTGCTGAATGCAATACGTGGAAATTATTTGAAGTCAGTGATGTACTTGAATTAAGGAGGCTGTCTGAATCTTCTTGTTTGGTCCCTCTTCGAGTTGCGAAGGCATCGCTTCCCGAAAAGTCAGAGAGAGGATGACCTTGCTGGCTAACAGAAAGAGTTGCAGAAGATTGAAGAAGACTGGAAGGAGAGATCTGGTTGCTATGATAGGAAAAAGGAGGAGAAAACTGCGTGTTAATAGAGCATGACGTTATCGTAGGAGATGGCCCGTCATAGTTTCCTTCTTGATTTCCACAAAAGTGGGGTGAGTTATTCCTAGTCTGAGAAAAGGATGGCATAGAGATAGACTGTTGTGATTTTGATACATCAACAGCTTGGGATGGATGGGGAACATTAGTTCTATGTGAAACAGATGCATTCACCTCCATGAAACCATCAGGCTGATTCCGAGTGTTCTCTCCTGCATTTATGCTTTGCTGCAACTGCAATGAGGCACATGGATGATGATGCTCACTGGCCTGAAATAAGGCAAAACTGTGGTGTGCTACAAAGCTTTTAGTTTGCTGCATAGACTGCGTAGGTCCTTGATGGAACGGAGATCCATTCTGATTAGGAACACTGCTCGAAGTCTGGTGCCCCCACATCGGACTCCCATCTGCTACATCAGGAAATAATCCATTAGTTTGATTTTGTGGATGGACAGGAGAGCAACTGAACTCAGAATGTGGGGATAAAACGTTTTCAACTGGACTACTGAAGGACTGACTTACTTGAAGTTTCAGAGAATCATACTGGTTTAGATGTTCATAATCGTTCATCTTTTGCTGGGCTTGCGTCTCCTGCACGTGGTTCAAAGAATCAATCTGCAAAGGCTCAAACTCTGCACCCAAGTTCAACTCATCAACCAGAGAAACAGGCCCAGTTTGTACAAAGGCATCATCTGACAAGCCTTCCAAGGTATCACTAAAAAGATTGGCATCATCAAAAAAATCCATCATAGGGTCTGTCATCTTGACACAGTTGTGTGACTATGCTACTACCACAAATGGAGTTAGCGAGGCTCGCAGCAGCACACACCAACAAAATATTTTTTTTCAGTGGGAAGCACTTCATCTAAGCCATGTTGACATCCACCAGCATTTTTGTAGAAATAAAATCTTGAAGTGTTTTAAATATCCTAGGTAAGAAAGGAAAAAAGCAGTTAACAATTTGGAATATCTTTTAATTCCCATGTATTATATTTTTAATCATTATATCTATTATATATCAAAGCAAAGAAAGCAAGCTCAGTTGATTTCCCCAAATTCCCAGAAAATGTAGCTGTTGATGGGATAAAAATATATTTTTTAGGGACCTGGAAAATAAATGTCCGTGTGGTTTAAGGAATGTATTTGCAATGTACATAACAATTCATACAACTGAGTAATATATTGCTTTACCTTTACTTATCATGCTTGATTTCAGTATTTTGCCCCAGTTCATTCTTTTCCACAGTGATGTTATATGTAACTGAAATACAGTCACTAGAAAATATGTTCAAGGAGAGTAGGTTCGTACACAATACTAAGTCATAATAGTTATTTGGTTTTAGCTTTGTGTGTTGTATTAATTCACTCAGAATACAAACACATTAACACTGTAATTGAAATTCCATCATAAACACTTTCTGATATCTTCTTACTGATATGTTTCTAAATATATTTTTATATATGAATATATGTATTTTTCTTCTTTGCCCTTTCGCTGCTTTGGCGGTCGAGGGAGATACAATGTTTTGGCTTTTGCTCTTCTGGCAGCCTCAACCATTGTTAATTGATGTTGAAACAGTGTGTGTTTGATGTTGTCTCTCCATCATCTTCTGGGTCTGCCTTGTGTTCTCTGACCTTCTCCTCTTTTTATATATGCCTCCTATGGTATGGAATCCCACAACATCCTCTCCAGGTGAGCAAACTACTCTATTTGCTGTTTTTGTATGTAGTTTGGTTAAGATTGGTTCTATTGCCAATTCTTCCTCTTATGGTCTCATTTTTTATTTTATCCCTTCTGGTCATTCCAGTAACTTTCCTCAAATATGTATTTATAAATGTAAAAATTAGATAAAATTATAACATTGCCCAGCTTCAAACATGGATTAAAACTTTAATAAGTGAAGAATTTAATTATAAATTTCATAAATAGATAATAAGAAAAAAAACATCCTTACCCATTAATACATAGCACATTTTGTTACAAAAGTTTTACTTAGTCCTGGGAAATATTTGGTCCCTGATATAATTTGGTAGCATTACAGATCTGAAAGAGAAATATTTTTAAACAATTTAGTTCCAGCATACCTTTTTTTGAGCCCTGCAAATTTGCTGGTATGAAAAATGTTAGGCGGAAAATACAAAATCTGGATAGGAGATTGAGGCATCAAGGTACTGCACACTTCTGCAAATACAGACAATTCTGAAGTATTAGTTCTAGTATCATGTTTTATCATATAGCACTGGTGGAAAAGCTATTACTTTAACCTTATTAAAAGCACATGTCCCAGTACTACCAATCTTAAATAGTTCTTAATTAGAGCACATTTTAATTAAACAAAGCAAACATTGCTTCCAGCAAAACTATCTTAACACCATGGGCCAAAGAAGATTTAAGGCACAATTTAACTTTTAACACAGATTTAGAGCTCCCATTAGAGTTGTTTGATTGATCTCTCACTCTAGCTTTAAGGCCAGGTTGTGGAGCTACTATAAATTCTGGTAAAAAAGCATCCATTGGCTAATGCTAAACTCAGTATAATCTAATACTACACAACAAGCCAGTGTTGAAAACTGGATGGAATGTGAAAGAATCTCTAAGCAATAGCATAGGCAGGGCTCAGAAGCCAATGATATCTGATCAAGGCATATCCACTAGATCAGTGTTTCTCAACCTCAGCCACTTGGCTGGCTGGGGGCATTCTGGGAGTTGAAGTCCATGCATCTTAAAGTGGCTGAGGTTGAGAAACACTGCACTAGATCATTCTTTTCCAGCAAAACTTTTCATGATTTAATTGTGCACCCAACAGCTTAAATCGGGAAGGCACCTCCCATCCAAAGTTCTGCAGACATTACTCCCTTGCTTCATGCCTCTGCTGTTCCAAATCATTTTCCTAGTCCCCAAGAACAGAGTCTAAGGGGCTGCAACAAGAATTATGGAGAAGGAACTCTGAATAACCCACGCTATTCTCATTTTGTTTTATTCTCTCCAATAGCATATGTCATGATCTGATCTTAATCTTAATAAAACTTCAGATAAAATATTAATATTTTACCAGGTAATTAAATGATTTATTAATTAGATAATTAATAGATTATCTGAATCTTAAATAAATATACTCGGGAGATAAATCTGTTTTGGTGCAGGAGGGATTTGTTTTCAATCCCCCCAGAGACAATTTTCAGAATTGTCCCAGAATAAGGCCTCTATCAAAACTAGATTTTGCAGCTGGAGGGATCATAGAATTGGTGTACCACGGTTTGAGATATCTCAAGTCTATAGCGCTTTTTTGTCAAAGGTGAACATTGATAAACATCGCACTGATCCCTTATAAGCTCTGCCCCTCTGAGGAGGCAGTATTTGGCCAACTGCTTAAAGGAGGTAACTGAAGACAAAGAGCAAATCTATTGCATTTTGTGACAAACAAAATCTGTACACGTGACAGTTATTGACATAACCAAAGTAACTCATAAGTCCTCTCAGTAGGATTTAAGTCAATTATCCAGTGAACAGATATTTCATAAATAGGTTCTGGAGCAGAACACAAAAACTCTTACCATTTGGTACACAAATTGATTCCCTTTTGCAGGTTGCACTGACACACCAGTGTTGACTGAAAAAACTTTCTTCTAGCAATATTATTGGGACAGCAGAACTGAAAAGACGAGGAAAAAAAAGCATTAATAAGGCAGAACTGCCACAGACCCAGCTTTAAATGAGTTAAACTGCTCCGATAAACTGGAATCTGCAGTATGTTAATGCTATAAGAAAAAGTTCTTTTGTTTTGTTTGCATTTACTTTTACACTTGCAATAGTTTTATACTCTTGATATGGTCAAATGACTACATCAAAAAAGTTTCTACTAGTAGTACTGTAGTAAATAAATAGTTACACCTGTTATAAGGCATGCAAAAAGCATATCCTAGATATATCATTTACTATTAAGTTCAAAAGAAGTTAAGATAATAACATTTTTCACTAGGGTAGACACTATAGACTCTACTATGGAACACATTACAATGGGAGTTTTGGGACAGAAAAAAAACACTAAACCTTCATTGAACATTTAAAATATAAAATTTATTCATTCAAGATATAGCGATGACAATCTATCAGACAGGACTGAAGAGAAATTAAGACTAATTCATAGAGAACAAGAATACAAAGGTTACCAGGATATACTACTAAAACCATCCCACTTGTCTGTTTGTAACCTTTAATTGGGCAAAACAGGCCATTATAGGTCAACAATTTTTCAATCAACATGCCTCAAATGGGCTAACTTAAAGAATCCGCCCAGAATCCATTACTCCCATGGGATTAAATTTTGGTGAAGTTGGGGCCTATTTAGTGCCACTGTGTGCTCATCCATGGTCAGGAGACTCATTTCAAACTCTCCCCGCCAGTTACCCACTAGGAAAGTTAATGGGGAAGCTGGCAGGAAATTGGTGGTTACCCCCACTCCCACTGCTTTTTTGCCTGCCTAGGTCATTCTGTTTCTCTATTTACTGTTAGTTAAAGCAACCGTGATGAAGAAATGTTGATAAGGAGGATGAAAGTGAGGTACACAGGGAATAGATGGCAAGGATTATTTCTAAAAATTACTAGTATAATAGTAGATTACAGATCCTAGACAGTCATTGTGTTTAGGCTCTCCAAATCATCTGTATTGTATGTTTTTATTCTATACTTTCCCAATTCGTGTTTGTTAAAAAGGATCTGAAAACCGTCACTTACTAGCATTTCTGACCTAAACATTTTTCAATACAGTATATCTGACTAAAAGATCACAATAATGTACATATTATTTATTATTAAAAAAATCACAGACAAAATAGAGCAGTCACACTGCTTATAGTACAAGTATTATATTTTATAATATATCCAATGCTGGAAGTTTTGAGAAAATAGGTTAGTCCAATAGGCAAACTTAGTAGGGGCATGCAACATTTCCCAACTTCAAAACAGGCTGTCCTGATCTTATTGGAAGTGCTTCAATCATTCCAGAATTATACAACAACAGTTTTGAAATGGAAACACAACCATTTCAAGTTTGAAACATGTCCAATAGGACACTTGGCAAGAATGGAACAGCTGTTTCAAACTTTTTGAAATTGGAACAGATTACTTCAAACTCAAAATGCATTAATTTTGAGCTTGAATGTTTGTATTATATTTAATGACATGGTAAATATGCTAACTACTTCACAGCACACTGATCAATCAAATGAAAATTCACCAAGACTATGATAATGGCAAGCTGCAATGAATTTAAAGAGGACTTGTTTGACCTTTTTTTACCAACTGCAAACTAATTTGCATTTATTAATGAAATAGCAACAGTCTTGTATTAATAGGAACTAAAGCAAAACTATGCAACTTTGACTTTAAAATGGTGAGTCTGCCTACATTATGCTCTATTTCCCAGAGATCTTTTAACTTCTACAACTTACAGAACACTAACCGTGGTTTAGAAAAGGACCAACTTTTTCACTGTATATGACAACTTACAAGGAAAAAGTAATTTAATATGAAACTGACATGTGCACACACACAAACCAGCAGCCTCCCAATTATTTAGTGATGCACAAGACTATATAGGTTTTCTCTTGTTCTAATAGTTCTGCAGCCTTTCAGAGTAGCCTTTAGTTTGGCTCTGCAGTCTCTGGTCTATTGCGGGTATGGCCACAGCCATCACTAGATAGCTTTGAAGGGTACAGTAATTAGAAGATTATTATTCATACTTTAAACAATCATTTTTAAGAAATCATCTCCCAGTTAAAGTAAGTGCATATATAGCCAAATATCCAACTTCCAGATAAGCTAAAATTATAAAGCATAAAAGGTTGCATCAGACAAAATAAAAGGCCACAATATGATCAGACGTCTTAGAAAACATATATATTTATCAGAGCTCTGTAAAAGCACTAAACAACTGTAGATTCATTTGCTCATTTAAAACATGAACAGTGTACAGGTTACCATATGCAAGCAACTGTAAAATGGAGATATACATGAAGTACATTATATCATTTTCAGTAAAAATATTGGAAATATGAATCATAACAATTTCACTATTTCCATACAATGTTCTTGAGCAAATGTCAGATTTTACATTTTTAATACATTATCAGCCATAGTTACCATTATGTAAAAAAAAAAACCAACCCTGCACATTGAGAGATGACAGAATTAAATCCTACATATTCCAACTGGTTCACTTTGATACATCTTCTGTAAGTTAAAGCATACCCTCTCATTTTCTGTGTGTACCACCCAACTTTTACAAAACTATATCCTAGTCACTTCTCTGATGCTTCTCTCGCAAACTGGACCAAAATAAATCTCTTCAGTCTCTTATTTTTGCTTAACTATATTAAACAATTATGGAAAAAAAAACTTAATTCCCCTTTTGATTTCTGCAAGCAAGATACAGCACCAACATGCAAGCATGATGTATACTATAGCTCTTTTTTTCCTCAACATTTGCCTTTGTCTTCTGTTTAGATAATTCACTGAATCAATTTGTGGCACCCACATCTGTATTCCATTAACTGCTGGCTTTTTCTATCTATACTGACAACAATAGAGAAATGGGGAACAAGTCACAATGAAGGAAAAAGCTATCCTACTGTAGTAGTAAAGGTCCTGGACTTAAGACTGGGGAAACCCAGGATCAAGTTCCCCTTCAACCAGTTCACTGGTGATGTTAAGCAAAATGTCTCCAAAGTCCTGTTGACTCCTGAAAAAGCACCTTTGGGACAACCATGACCTGGATGAGTGAGAAACTCCATAGACATTTGGGGCCCGTCATAATCTCTCATCCAACATCCCTCATAGGGTTCTTTCTGTGGGGATAAAATTAAGGAAGATCTACATATAAGATACCTTGACCTGTCCGAGGAAAGTGCAACAGGGAAAGAACAAAAAATTGCAGTAGTGCAATTTGATTTAAAAATAATAAACTTGAACAAACTATTATAGCATCAGATATGCTAACATTTATAGTACAACACAGCCCCCCCCATCATATTCTGTTTCAAAGACTGCAGACCGCACACATCTGCTGCCTTTCCTTCTGCAGAGGAATTACATCTGGTTTGATCTGAGTTTAGTTCAAATATGGTTTGGTGACCATTCCAACTCTAGTTGGCATTCAACACAGGACTAAGATTACTACTGCTGCTGCTTTTTCACAAACTTCCTAGCAAGCTGGCACAGAGTCTTTTCTCCTTTCAGCCATAAGGGTAACCCCACCCATTGCAGTGCAACTATCTGTTATTTTATGTAGACACCTTCTCTGCTTCCACCTTAAAAAACTGAGCATATATTGGGGGTCAGCTGTTTCTCCTGCTCCTATTGGTCTGGAGGGAAAAGGACCTCACAGTACATCTTCAGAAGAGGCACTGCTCTACATGCCTGCTCGGCAACTGTGCTTCAACTATAACTTCTCTCTCTCTTAGACCAGCACAAGCCTTCATTGCAGAGCAGAATACGATCTTCTGCATTGGCTTGAGTGCCCCCCACTCCCAAACATCATTTCAAGACTCTACAGTATTTCATGACTCTACAAGTCACGATAGGAGGAATATTGAGGCGATGCTCATTGCAAACTGCAAGTGAAGTGATGCTCCTTCCAAAATTAAGCACCTGCTGGGTCAGGTCTTCTTCTGTGCACGTGACTCTGGATCTACAGTGAAGAAGTCATGAACACCGGGCAAGCAACAAGTATGGCATGAAGCTGTCGTCCACAGCACACCCGCCTCGTACAAATTCTTTCCATGGCACCTGAACGTGCTTCTTTCTCTTGAAACAAATTGCTTTTCGCCTTCTGCCCTATGCACAGGAGCCCCCAAATGCAGAGATCCTTGCAGCCCGAGGGTTACAGCTAGGACTACCCCACCCACCTTCTAGAGGAAAACCCTCCTACCAACTCGCCAGCCATGGGGCTGAAGAGTCAAGGCAGCCTCGTGCAAGAAGAACAAACCGGGGTTGAGAAAAGAAAGCCCTCCCCAACTGCCATCACCCCCACCCACCCACCCAACGCCCAACATGGATCCCCTTGACCATGTTTGGTGGCAGCGCCCCCCCCCCAGCCTCCTCTTTCCTCCTCCCCCCCAACCATGGCCAGCAACTTAGGAAGGGCCAGACCAGGGGTCGGCAACCTCGGCTCTTTTATGACTCGTGGACTTCAACTCCCAGAATTCCTGAGCCAGCATAGCTGGCTCAGGAATTCTGGGAGTTGAAGTCCACGAGTCATAAAAGAGCCGAGGTTGCCGACCCCTGGGCCAGACCCTCCCCCCCCCTTTCCTTTTAAGAGGGTCTGGGGAAAACCCCAGATCTGAGAAGTTGGGGAGGGGGGGTGGAAGAGGGGGACCCAAAGTGATGAAGAAAAAAAAAAGCAGCTAGCATCCGTCCCCCGCCCCTCTTGCCCCCCCCGCCCCCTCCCCGCAACATTTTCTGCCGGCTGGCATCGCCGGCTGGGCCACCTGGACAGGAAGTCCGAGGCTGGACCTGGGGCGGGGGGGCGGTGAGGCAGAGAGGAGCCCCCACCCCTCGGGCAGGGAAGCGCGCGTGCGCGGGTGTCAGTCGCGCGGCGGCCGCCCTGCCGCTGCTCTCCCACGTGGGCGCGGGGTGGGGGAGGGGAGGGCAAGCGACGGAGGGCGGCCGCCTCCCACGGACGGGAGAGAGGGAGGAGGAGGAGGAGGAGGAGGAAGGCTTCCCCGAGGTACGAGGCCCACCCACCTGCCCCCTTCTGAGGGGAAGCCTCGCAGGGCATGCCGGCGGCGGAGGCGTGACAGGCCAGGCCCCGGGGGCGGGAAGAGGGTCCCCGCGACGAGACCGGGCGGCGGCTGCTCCTGAGGGAGAGCGGGCGGGGGCGGCGTCGGGACCCCCGCCTCAGGGCGCCTTGACAGCTCGTGAGGGAGAGGCGCGCGCGCGCGCGGCGGCGCCGGCCACTCCCCTTCGCCTCAGGGAAGCCCCGCCGCCCGTCTGATCTCCCTTCCCTTCCCCGCCCGGGGCTTCCCGCCCACCCGGCTCGGCCCCGGCTTACCGGCGGGCGAGGGCAGCGGCGCGGCTGGCGAAGGCCCTGCCCGAGGCGGAGGTGGCGCGGCGGCGGCGGCGGTGGCTGAGGGAAGGGGGCGGAGCCTCCGGGGTGGGCGCGGCGTGGCCCCGGCCCGGCCCCGCCCACCCGTCCTGCCGCGGCCTGCTCTGGCGGCTGCCAGCAGGGCCCTCTCCCCTCCCTGCCGCCCCCTCGGCCCGCGCCTGCGCGGCCCTCTCCCCTGCACGCGGGCCTGGAGCGCGGGGAGGGGGAGAGAGAGAGAGAGAGAGGCTTTAACGGCCGCGCCAGCCAACCCGCGCAGGGCACACATGCTTTTTCGGGCGAAGGGGGCGGGCCCGTCACGAAGTGGTCTGCGGGGCTGGAGAAGACGGGAGGGTGGTGGTATTTGCATATTTGTTAGGCGCTCGAGGATTGGTCGGAAGAGGGAGGTCCGCGCCCGACGGGAGGAGGAGGAGGAGGCGGAGGGAAGCTACAGAGTCGCTGGGCGAGGGCGCTCTGCGGAGAAGTTGGACTTCTACTCCCAGCATGCGCAGCGAGGCGCGCTGTGGAGTCTGGGAGTTGAAGTCCATCGGGTGGAGGCGTGGCAGGTAGAAGAGGCAGAGCGAAGGAAGGTGGGCGACCTGTTTGTTGTAGCCGTCCGGCTTTTTGCACCTTTTCTCTTTTTTGGCACTCTTGACACACTCCCCCGTTTTTATTATCTTGAAGTTATATTCCTCCTTTAATGCTGTGTTTGGGGAAATTGTGCTTCCTCTGCCAACGTACTTGGCTTATAAGCCATGATGAACAAACCACGATGGCTAGCTTTGCACAGCCTGCTAATCCAAAGCAAACCGTGGCTTGCTTGGGCATGGTGGCTAATAAATACGCTGACCGTCTTTTCTTGGAAAAAATGAAGGGCAAACCTGAAAAAGGGGCGAATCCGAAATAGGCTCCTAACAGATAATGCATTTAAACTGTTTATGCTTAAACCAGATTGCGCTTTGCTAAGGAAAGTTCCAGAGCAAAAGCAAGAGGGGGAAATGCGTAGCCTAGTAATAAAAAAAATACCAGAAATCAGCAGATGTAAATTTATTTTGGAAAAACAATTCCGCTTCTGTATTTACAGGAACAGGTTGGTTCTTTGCTCCAAACCAGTTTGTACCACTTAAGCCACTGCCATGTGCCTGAGCCACCTTTTAAGGCTACATGCATTTCCAGCAAGCCCAGTGAGTGGTGGTTTCAAATCCTACTTAATGGCTGAGCATGTGAAACGCGCCACATGCCGCTTGCTCAGGATATTGTTGCTTAATACAAAGGATACATCAAGCCCATCTCTTTGTCCTGGAAGAAACTGGACAGCCATTTTCCAGAATGGTACAGGGTCTCCTGCCTGGGCAGGGTGTTGGACTAGAAGACCTCCCAGGTCCCTTCCAACTCTCATTATTCTGTATACTAGCTAGTGAACCTTGCAGCTAAAATATACAAGATCCCACAAGACCTAATCTGCAATTCGTCCTAGGATATTTCCTTGCCAGCTTGCCTGGTTCTCCTCTTATCTTCTCAGTGCTAGCTGTGACAAGTAAGGGCAGGATTTCTCTTTTTTCACACTGATACAGTTGCTTTATTAATGACAGTGGATGTTTCTAGAAGATGCATTTCCAGTTGTAAAGGCTGAATAACCAAGAAGTAAGGGACCAGAAGGGGCCATCCTGGTACCACTAAGCTGGACACTATAAAGGATGACCCCGGGATGAGCATGGCAGATCTGAAGGAGGTGGTGGGAGACAGAGGGGCGTGGCTTGACCATAGAGTGGCCGAGGGTCAGATATGACTGAATGGCAGACAAAGGTGACAGTGGACCAGACAGGAGAGGTGATCTTGCTTGAGTATTTACAGGTGGTCCTCAACTTATGACAATACCTGGGACTGGAGCTTCCTTCGCTAAGCATGGATAAGGGAATGGTGCCTGGTTTTACGGTCTTTTTTGCCACGGTCATTAAGTGAATTGCAGTCATTAAGTAAATCTGGTTCGCCCCAATTGACTTTGCTTGAAGAAAACCCGCTGTGAAGATTGCATATGGCGATGGCATGGACCCTGGGATGCTGCAACCCTTGAAAATATGTGCACTGGTTTCCAAACAGCTGAATTTTGATCATGTGGTGATCACAAATGTGAGGACCAGTAGAACGTATTGTGTGAGGATGAGTGTTAGGTGAGAATTGCATGCATTCTTGGAAACTGGATTCTCCAAATCTAGGGGCCGGTGCTCATCTCTGTTTCAAAGCCAAAGAGCCAGCACTTGTCCGAGGATGTCTCTGTGGTCATGTGGCCGGCATGACTAAATGCCAAAGGCGCACGAAACGCTGTCACCTTCCCACCGGAGTGGTCCCTATTTTTCTACTTGCATTTTTTACGTGCATATGTATGTATGTATGGTCTGGTCTGACGGGTTTTATTTTAATTATTGTTTTAATGTAACTTATCTTCTGCATTTGGGCATTAGGGTTTAATTTGTTTTCAATTTCTGTATTTGTGCATTTTGATATTTATGTCACTGTTCACCGCCCTGAGTCCTTGGGGAGAAGGGTGGTATACAAATCAAATAAATAAATAAATAAATAAATAAATAAATATACATGTATATATATATATATATATATATATATATATATATATATATATATATATATATATATATATATATATATTTGTATGTATATATATGTGTATATATATATATGTGTGTGTATACCTCAGAAAACAAATATATATATACGTATACACACACATACACATACAGAAGATTAATTTTGCATTTGAATATTAGTAAAGTGTATTACCCCCATCCTTTGAAACATAAACCAAAAGCTTTGCCCGTCAGTTTAATGATTTTATCTTCGTATTGCGCTTTTATCTCAGAAGTCTTATTTTTTGCATTAGGCATCCAAAAACAAACACAGATGCATTCTGGATAGCCAGCTGAAAAGGTCAGCTCTGAAGAGAGAGAGAAAAAAACAAAGCTTGGAAATAAATGGAGCTTTCAGTGGTAAATTCAGACTATTAGACCTGTTCAGTTCCCTGTATAAATGCTGCATTTCTGTGGGGGAAAAACCCCTCTGGACATCGTAGTTGAAGGAGAAGGTGGCAGAAGTACAAGGATTTTTGGGGAGGATAATTTGTCTGTTATTTTTATAGAAGCAATTCACCCATTCTACCTGATGTAAGAGAGCTTGCCTTGAATTATTTTTGATGGAATTTGCTTGGGTTTACATTCTTCTTTTTGTATGATGATCGTTGTAGGATAGCAGTGTGTACGCCAGGAAATAAATCCAGACTCCACCTCCCTATGTTACGTGTGAATCCTGAAACTCAACGCTGCAGGTTTTACGCACCTGATCAAAATTATAGGCAATTAATCCAGGCAACAATAACCAGGCCTACAGCATAATACATATTTACCTGGGAACTCAACTTCCAAGTAGACATGTTAATTAAGCCATGTGCTTTTTCCATTCTAACATCCCAATTATGTGGAAATAAATTCTAATTAAATTAAGCTTTATTTTCACAGAAATTAATTTAGGACTTAGAAGCGCCAATGATTTTTTTTCCCTCTGCCAAGATTCTTAACGTTTCGTCCAACAGATGTTTTTGCTTCGGCGGCACCAAGTGCGGATGAAATACCAATGTAGGAAAAAGTATGTTGCGTTAAATGAAATGCTATAGAATACTTAAGCCTGATGCTCTTGTGAGTAAAGAGCTGAACACAGGTAGTGCTTGGGCTTTCAACCATTTATTTAGCCACCGTTCGAAGTTCAAACAGCATTGAAAAAAGGCGACAGCTGGTCCTTGAACTCACCACTACAAGAGCACCCACATGGTCAGGGGATCAAAATCTGAGCATTGGCAACTGGCTTGTGTTTATGACGGTTGAAGCATCCTGGAGTCACAGGATCACCAAAGGGGATCTTCCCAGGAGTCTCCCATGAGCAAAGTCAGTGGATTTGCTTAAGAGATTTGCTTAATGATTGCACTTAACAACTGTAGCCAAAAAGGTAAGATGAGGTGCATTCAAACAACTGCATCACTTAGCGACAGTCCCAGCTGAGGTAAGTCGAGAACTACCAAGGCCTTGGCATGATGTATGAATCCAGCCAGGGTGGCCTTTATTCCTCCATCCTTTCGCTGTCAAGAGTGCAGAGAAGAGCAACAAAGATAATTAGGGGACTGAAGGCTAAACCATATGAGGAATGGTTGTGGGAACTGGGTACGTCTAGTGAGGAAGGACTAGGGGACAGATGATAGCAAACGTTCCAGTATCTCAGGGGCTGCCCCAGAGAAGAGAGGGGTCAACCTCTTCTCCAAAATGCCTGAAGGCAGGAGAAGAAGCAACGGATGGAAACTAATCAAGGAGAGAAGCAAACTAGAACTAAGGAGAAACTTCCTGCCAGTGAGAACAATTAATCAATGGAACAACTTGCCTCCAGAAGTGGTGAATGCTCCAACAATGGAGGCTTTTAAGAAGAGATTGGACAGCCATTTGTCTGAAATGATAAGGGTTTCCTGTTTGAGCAGGGGGTTAGACTAGAAGACCTATAAGGTCCCTTCCAACTCGGTTATTCTGTTAAGAATCAAGGATTTATTTATTTATTTATTTATTTATTTATTTATTTATTTATTTATTTATTTATTTATTTATTTATTTATTTGCTAGCTACAGAAGGCAACCCAATCTTCTGTCTACTAAAAAATAAGTCCTGCTGGGTTTAATGGAATTTAACACCAGGTAACTGTGCATGTAGAAGTGTTATGTTTGCAGTGCTGTATTCCTAACACAATTCACAGCTTGCTCTGCCAATATATGAGGAAAGGCTGTTAGGCCTAGGAGAGTGTGGAATTTATTACTAAGCTTGTTTTCTGAGTAGCCGCTTATTCTGCAGTGCTTCACTACTTGGATTTGATTCCTTCATGCAGGGACAATTTTTAAAGGACTTGGCTCCTGTCAGAGGTGATGAGGGAGTTTAGCTTCACCTGTTGAGTGCTTTTTCTTCATAGGTGTGTGTGTGTATGTGTGTGTAGAGGGAGAGGGAGAGAGAGAGAGAGAGAGAGGAATATATATATATAAGGCTGAAAACAGGAAATAAAAATTTGCCCCATGTTTGGGGCCTACCAAGGTAATCTAAGAGTTAACATATGACACATACTTCTCCCCTTGCAAAAAAGGCTAACAAAGCGAGAGAGAACCTGTGGCTCAAGAAGTAAAAACACTGCCTAACGTGCAAGCAGCCCAGGTTCGAATCTCAGAAGGGTATGACTGACTGATGAGGACTAATGAGTCCGAAATGCATATCAGCCTCCCTGAATTCTTTGTTAGTAATTTAAACACACACACACACACACACACACACACACACACACACATATATATATATATATATATATATATATATATATATATATATATATATATGTGTAGATCTAGAGTCTCGGGTTTCTTCCCGCGTTCCTTTCATCTTCAGAAAGTTGTGGCGACGTTTCGACGAAATCTCATCCATCATCTTCAGGCTGGAGTGTTCTTCTTGCTGCTTCCAGGAGCAATGCGTGATCTGGCTGTTCCTTTCCTTCCAACTGCCGGTGGGGCTGTGTTCTTCCAACCGGCAGTTGGAAGGAAAGGAACAGCCAGATCACGCAATGCTCCTGGAAGCAGCAAGAAGAACACTCCAGCCTGAAGATGACGGATGAGATTTCGTCGAAACGTCGCCACAACTTTCTGAAGATGAAAGGAATGCGGGAAGAAACCCGAGACTCTAGATCTACACATACAGACACCCGCGAGAATCTACGAAAACATATATATATATATATATATATATATATATATATATATATATATATATGTATGTATGTATGTAAAAGGGGAGAATTTACTGCATATATATATGCAGTAAATTCTCCCCTTTTACATACATACATATGTGTGTGTACATGTATGTATAAATATATACATATACATACGTATGCACATACAAGTGTGTGTGTGTGTGTGTACTGTAGGATCCATCCTGGCTGGGTGCTGAAAAAAAAAATTCTCCCCTTTTACACACAGACAACACACACACACACACACACACACATATACTCTCTTGTACACTATTTTTTTCTTTTTTGCTGTTAGTGTTGAATGTATGGCTTTGTTTTGTTTCTGTTTATTTCTGTGTTTACTTCTTATCATAAGACAATAAATAGTACATAAAACAAAGAAGCGATGAGGGGGAAGACAGCAGGTAACAGGCAATCCTTGACCTAAGACTGCCGTTGGGACAGAATTTCCATTGCTTGTTAAATGAGCCTGGTTTCTTACAACCTTAAGCGGTCCTTAAGCAAATCCCCCCCGCCTTGATTTGGCTGGTCGCAAGCCGGCTGGGACGGTCGTAAATCGTGGTCAGGAGACCGCTGCAACCGGCAGGAATGTTTTTAAGGTTGCAATATATTTTCGGAAGAGTTTGCCGCCCAGAGTCGTTTGCTGAGCGGGGCAGCTACAGAAATCGAATCAATCAATACATGCCGGCTGCCGAGTGTCCCCATTTTGACCCTGTGCCCCTGGGGATGCTGCGACAGTTGTAAGCCCCAGAACCGTTCCCTTTTTTCAGTACTGTCATAACCTCCAACAGCCGCTAAGCGAGGACTACCTCTACCCCATTGGACGGAAACCTTGCTTAAAAATTTAGCCTCAGCTCCATGATCTTTGCATTTCTAGAAGATTCAACACAAACACAGTTTTCTCTCCCTCCCCCCCACTGCCCCCCCCTCGAGAGTTTCAAGGAAGGGAAGAGAGCTTCAGCCTGCCGTTGACTCCTCATCGTCAGGCAAACCTGCGTGGGAAGGAAGGCTTAAAATAAAAGCTGTGGGAAACACTGGAGTGTAAAAAGCTCGCCTGCCATCCCCGGGGACTGGCGACCTGCACGAGCAACGTCTATTAAAAGAGAGAGAGAGAGAGAGAGAGACAGTGCAAAGCTGGCCAGGAGGCGAAATTAAAAGGGGGGGTTTTCCCAGGAAGAAAACCCCAGGCCGTAGCAAGGCAACGCAGGTAGACATAGGGCTTTGTTTCTTGCCTGCGAGGAAGAAAGCCTCAAAAGAGTCGCCAGAGCTCTGCCGGAGGGTTTCCGTTCACACGATTCACGAAGCCGAGTTTGGCTTAACCAGCTTTGCCACGTGGCCCGTCATCGGCCGGCTTCACCCAGCATCCCAAACTATAATCTCTTGTCCCTTGAGTCCCGTACAACACACGCCCAACCACCAATAAGCTTTGGATCCATAGCTTGTGCGAACCCAGCTGAGCTGCATGATTCTGTTTAATGCAACAGGCTGCAGCGAGGCTACTGTAGTTCCCCGACTTAACAGCAATTTGCTTAGTGACAACGGCACCAAAAAACGCAGCTTACCATCGTTTTTCAAACTTACGACCGTTGCGTGTGGTTTACATTCGGATGCTGGACAACTGACTCACATTTATGACGGTCGCAGTGTCCTGGGGTCGCGTGATCCACTTTTGCAACCTTCTGACAAGCCAGGTCAATGGGGGAAGCCAGATCCACTTAACAACTACTGTGATTCACTGAAGTCCATGAGTCATAAAAGAGCCGAGGTTGCCTACCCCTGCACTAAACCATAGGCAAAACCTTAAAAAAAAAAAAAGCAGTCTCCGGGTTCCTAAAGTATTCTAAACTACCAACAAACCAGACCGCGGCGAGATTCAGCCTATCGTGCGGACTTTGTTTCTGTTAGGAATTTCACCAACACCACCACCTGTTTTTATAACAATAAGCAAAACGCAATCCTGAATCTCATTCTGGATTTATTTTTATTTTCATTTTCATTTGGCAGCCATGAAAATAATGTAGCGTAGAGCTACATTTTGGGATTTCTAATGTCGTTCTGTTGTTTTTTGTTGCTGTTGTTTCCTGAGACATAAATACAGAGGAACAGATTATGGGGTAAATTCAATTGTCTGGGCCCAAATTAGATAATTTCCAAACATTACGGCCTTAATGCTTGGCTTATGGGAAACAGCATACGCCAGTCGGTTGAACGATGTGGGCATCCAGGTAAATGTTGTTGTTTATTTCTCTTGAAACAGGAGAGCCACTTTCAGCAGCAGAGAATATGAATTTTTCTTGGAAATGATTTCTTTGAGAAACCTTTTGACTGTTTCACCTCCTCTCCGTATATACATCACAAGAACTAAAATGGTGATTGTCAATGGAGATTCTCAGTCCTGGGCAAGGTTGTCCCAAAGAAGTTTTTCTTGTTTTTTTTTCTCTGAAAGCGTTTCACTTCTCATCTGAAGGAGCTTCTTGGACGAGAAGTGAAACATTTTCAATGAAAAGAAACCAGGGAAGTACAGTTGTATTTTGGAAAGACATCTTTGGGTTAAATTGTTATTTGAAGCACCAAACTCGCCGTATCAACGATAGCTAGGTACATTATGCTCAGCCATGGTTAACCACAATGGCTTGCAAAAAACAAGGGCTGGATTCAGACAACACACCTAATGTAACCAAACTCTATTCATGGCTTACTTTAAGGCAACGTTTCTCAACCTTGGCAGTCCTTCCCCCGACTCCCTTTTTTTTGGCTCACTTTTTAACCTTTTCCCCTTTGGCATTTCCTCTCCTCCCTTTTTTGTAATTATTTTGTACTTTATTTTTTTAAAATTTATTAAAGTTGTATTTTTTTAAAGAAACAAAACAAATAGAAACTAAATACAATTGGCTGCAAAACTCCATTCTGAGATCCTGGCGCCCCCTTGTGGTCCAACTGCACATTTTATGAACCTGATTTGCATGGCCCCTCCCCCTGCTTCCCCTCCCCCATATCTGCTGATTTCTCCCTGCCTGCAAAACAGGTTTGCACCTGACTTTATGCATCTCGAGGTTGGTGAATAGACTGCAAATGACTGAGTTCACAGCCTGCTGCTACAAACCATAGTTTTTGCATAAAAGCACACTGCGCTAAGCTAAAGCCTAACCAGACTTCGCCTTGGTGTGCTGATGAAATGCTACGTATTAAGACAGTATTGTGCATTTGACCCTTGAAAGCTGCTTATTGTTTGAAATTTGCTGATGTGTTCGTCTCTGTGCTTAGCATATGTTTGCATAATTCTCCATCTCACGCATCCAGTTCAAAAGAGGGAGCTGCTTTTTGCAAACACAATTTCTATGCAACACCAAATGGTGCTTTCAGAATGTTTCTGGAATCCGTTTAATGTCTCTTTGAAAATTTAGGATTTTTTTTCTTTGGGCTAAACCACCATTCATGTGGACCAAGGCTTATGTCCATAACCTGGAGAAATTTGGGGTAAAAACCATATTCACCACCATTATTCACCACCAATCCTGTTGAGGATTTTACCTGACCAGCCATGATTAAACAATGCCATTGTTGATTGCAAGATATGAACTGGAATGGTCCTTCCACAATGGAGTCAGAAGAACAGACCTCTTCTGAAGATTTTTAAAAATATAAAAATACACATTAAAAAGAAACGCTGTTCTCTTTTGATGTTTCAGCAGCAGAAATAAGATTTGATGCCTTGGTGATCAGCTATTTTAGTATTCACCACCAGAGGGCGTGCTTGCATTGCTTCCTTAAGTATTTTTCCTGGTGGAAATTCAAGGTCCAGATTTAAATTATAATCTGAGTTTCTATAGAAAACATCTTGTGCAAAGAGACAATGTCTCCTTAATGTTAAAGGAATCAGAATAGCTATGAACATTGCTGAGACATTGTTGAGTTGAAGCACTGGAAAACAAAGCAGGAGGGAAGGAAAAAAAGAGCCTGCAAAGTGAAATAGGATAGTAAGAAACTTTTAAAAATATAATGAGCAAACGCTATGATATGGGAAATAAGTAAAACTAGCCAGAGTTCTTTAAATGAATGGAATCAAAGAGGATGCAAATTGATATCTGTGTGAAAGCAAATTCTTCTATAGAATGTAAGATTTATTTGGAAATTTATTTATTTATTCTTATTTAACATATGCAGCAAGATGAAAAGAGAAACTACATATACACGGAAAGGTGTACATTTATAAGATGTATTTAATAATAATAATAAGTTGGAAGGGACCTTGGAGGTCATCTAGTCCGACCCCCTGCTCAGGCAGAAACCCTATACCATTTCAGGCAAATGGCTGTCCAGTCTCTTCTTAAAAACCTCCAGTGTTGGAGCATTCACCACCTCTGGAGGCAGGTTGTTCCACTGGTTAATTGTTCTAACTGTCAGGAAGTTTCTCCTTGGTTCTAGGTTGCTTCTCTCCTTGACTAGTTTCCATCCGTTGCTTCTTGTCCTGCTTTCAGGTGCTTTGGAGAATAGCTTGGCTCCCTCTTCTTTGTGGCAGCCCCTGAGATATTGGAACACTGCTATCATGTCACCCCTCACCCTTCTCTTCATTAAACTACACATACCCAATTCCAGCAACCGTTCCTTACATGTTTTAGCCTCCAGTCCCCCAATCATCTTTGTTGCTCTTCTCTGTACCCTTTCTAGAGTCTTGACATCTTTTTTACATTGTGGTGACCAAAGCTGGATGCAGTATTCCAGGTGTGGCCTTACCAAGGCATTGCAAAGTGGTATTAGTACTTCACGTGATCTTGATTCCATCCCTCTGTTAATGCAGCCTAGCACTGTGTTTCCTTAAGTATTTTATGGATTTTTCAGATATATACCAGCTCCTCTTAAAATGCTGTATTAAAAAGAGCAGCTTTCTCCCAACCTGACCTCTTCTAAAGGCGGTAGAGTGCCCGACCCATTATCCCCAGCCAGCAGCAAAAGAAAGTTGGCATGGCAGCAGTACTGCCTGAAGTGGGCCCTCACACGAATAGATAGAACCTTGCTTGATGGTTTCAACCCAGTTTGCATTAGGAGAAACCTAAAACACGGAGCCTTTGCTTCCCTCCTCCTTGCTCAATCCACCTGGCAACAGGTGTCTTCCCAACAGTAGCTCTGGGTCACCTGGATATTTCTGGTAAAGGAAAAGGTATCAGCAGCTGGCCTTTTAATTTAACACTCCCAAGCGGTTGGTTTGTGTTCACACGTTCTTCTTCTAACCCAGGGGTAGGCAACCTTGGCTCTTTTATGACTCGTGGACTTCAACTCCCAGAATTCCTGAGCCAGCAAGGCTGGCTCAGGATTTCTGGGAGTTGAAGTCCACGAGTCATAAAAGAGCCAAGGTTGCCTACCCCTGGTCAAAGCCTTACACAGGCCTCCAGTTTGGTACAGCTGGTTCATTTAGTGATGTTCAAAGTTACAACAGCACTGAAAAAGTGACTTTTGAGCATTTTTTTACACTTATGATCTTTGCAGCATCCCTCTGGTCACGTGATCCAAATTCAGATGCTCATATTTATGACGGTTGCAGCGTCCTGGGTGTGTGTGTGTGTCACGCAATCCCCTTTTACGACCTTCTGACAAGCAAAGCCAATGGGGAAGCCAGCTTCACTTAACAGCCGTGTCACTAACTTCCCAACTGCGGTGATTCACTTAACAACTGTGGCCAGAAAGGTTGTCGGTGGGTGGGGGAGAAACTCGCTGAACAGCCGTCTTGCTTAGCAAGAGAAATTTTGTAATCCAGGAAAGCTGAAAGTCGCTCACTTTGCTCCAAACCTACAGGTTGCTGAGGCCATTTTGCTCCTGTTTCCTTTTGCAACGGCACCCGGTTGTCAAGATGAGTCATTGGAACAATTAGTAACCCGTATCGGAAGCTTATTTTCCTGGCTAGCAACATGCAAATGGCAGCAAAGAAATTGTTGCTCACACCCACCCACCCACCCCTCTCTCCCTCCCTTTCTTTGCTGCCTCCCTGCCCAACTTTTAAAGTTGACCATAGAAAATGCAATTTATTTCCCGGGTTATCACAGGCCTCTCCTTGGAGACTTGGAAATGCAGAACGGAAGGAAAAAAAGTGAGTTGTGTTGCTAAGGAAACAGGCTGGCCCGAGCCGGCTGGAGCTGGCTGTTGCTATGAGAAGGGTTTGCAACGCATTGCCACCCCAAAGACTGTTTCCTAGGTATAACCACAAATAATATTCTGCCAAAAGTAGCTGTAGAACGGAGAGGAGAGAAGGAAGAAGCTAGAGATGTATGACTTCAACCTGTTGATTTCTAGAGAGGTTGGGGTCTGCCTGGAGAATCCCGGAAGGCGTGATTCTCACAATTCGAGGTGAAGACCAGGGGCAGAAGTCAACAGAAAGACACACGGACTGATTGGATGGACAGCATGTTGGGAAAGATAATGAAGCTCATCGCTAAGTATGGGTTAGAGCAGCATTTCTCATGGTTGGCAACTTTAGGATGGGTGGAGATGATGGCTGGGGAAATCTGGGAGTTGATGTCCACCCATCCTAAGGTTACCAAGGTTGAGAAACCCTGCGTTAGGGCATGAAATGGTAACTAGGTGTGGTAACTATCTATATCTATATCTATCTATCTCATCTATCTATCTCATCTATCATCTATCTATCTATCTATCTATCTATCTATCTATCTATCTATCTATCTATCTATCTATCTATCTATCATCTAGTCTATCACCTCCTTTCCACAACAGACACAGCCTTGATGTTTTTCAAAACTCTTTAATTCTTTTTTAGTTTTGATTGGATTGGATTTCAGATTGTTGAGCGTGCTTGTCTGAGAACAGAGTAAAACAGCTTCCTGTAAGAAACTCCACACAAGAAGAATATAGAAATAACATCTTGTTCCATAGATCTAGTGATATCAAGAATATAACTAATCACAAAACAGGTCCATGAAACAAGGGGTTAAAAACTGCTGTTTCATAAATTTGAATTCATTTTAGGATAAATTCAGTGGTCTGGAAACACATACTTGTAGGATAAAGCAATGATGTATATTTAATAATGCAAATAATGACATTCAGCAATCCTACACTGAGGTAAATTGGCCTCAGGAAATGGATGGTCCTCACCAATTTGCATAACCGGCCTTCGGATAAAAATAAAAGAAAGAGAAAAGTTGTGCTGCAACTCCAAGTAAGGCAATCAGCTGCAGCAGTGGGATTTTCTCTAACCACCTGTGAGGAATTAATTCTGCCAAACAGTCAAGCCCTTCCTGGTTATGATAAATATACTTTCATAAAAGAAATGTTTGAACCACGGATTGCATGGAAAGAAATCATAGCAAATATTGACAAGGCCGGTCAATGTGTTACTATGGCAACAAGGATTCCTTCACTGGATCCACCAGTCCTAGGCCAACCTCAAAGGGCATTGGAAAGTTAACAGTCAACATCACTCTTTGGGAATCACTGGGCCAGAACGTGTGTTGTCGGCAAGAATGCTTCTTTGCTTTGTAGGAGAGGCAAAGCCTTGTAGCCCTCTCTGAACAAGGGCTGATTGGCAGCACCTAAAGGTTGTCAAAGAAACCCAAACATCCTTCAGCTCCGTGGTTCCCAGCTAGAAAGGCTATTTAGCTCTGGAGAAGAAGCTCTGCAGATGCCCTCAGCTTTCAGATTCTGCCATTTCTGAACTTCACTAACCTGAAGAAGGAAAGTTGGTGCTGGCTGATTGAGACTCTGAAGAGTAGGATGGGTTGCACAGTTGGCAAGAGCATCAAAGTGGTGGAGGCAGCTGATAATTCTGGAGAGCAGCCTAATGCCAAAGAGAACGACCAAGCTGTGGATTCAGAAGTAAAGTCAGATTCCACCCAAGGCTCCTCCGCTAAAGATAAGACCCATTCAAGCTGAAGCATGGAAGCTGTCGTCTCCAAAACAAGGTGATGAAGCAAATACATTTGTTAATCTGCATCCGAGATGACAAAAACCTTCTATTCTTGCCAACTTGAGTCAATGACTTAATTACTAAGGATGTTTGAGGAATCTTTCTGAAATTCACTTTATATTTCCACATGTGTGCATGTGTCACTTTGACTCAGAGTAAGTAGTCAAAGAATATTTGGCTACTATAAAAATGAATTAATTTCGGTACCAGGTTTACCTTGAAAAATGAAATTTAGAATTGTGCGGAAGTTCCTGAACAGAGAGAAGACATGAAGAAATTCCCAACAAATGTTGATGTTCCTCCTTGAGCAGAAGATACAAAGTTTTCCAAGGGATTTTCCAAAATGACTAGAGTCCTATCTCAAGATGGTTTCATGTATCTCACAATTATTCCAATTAAGGTTTTTACTTAAAACTTAATTTAAAAGAGAATGGAGTTATTTGTTTTAGGAGAACCTAATTAAGGAACTTTGAGAGAAGTTAAAGGACTGTTGGTTATATTAGGGCAAATAATTCAGCTAGTGCAATCTTCTGGATTGGGTTTGATAACTGACTTGAAAAGGTGCATATCAAATATAAATTACTATCTTTCATCAAGGATGGAAAGTACTTTGACGTTCTTTCTCAAGTTCCATGTGTGCCAGTTGTAAAATTAGAAGTATATTTCTTCAGAGAAACAATGTGTTATTTTGGAAAACCAATTTAGTCTTTGTTTTCTTTTTTTCCTAAGTGTTATGATTCAATTATGTCTTTAATGAAATGTATATATGTGGACGAGAAGGTTGCTAATCTTTAATATTGTGCTTAAATAGTTTGGGTGAATCTCTACCTTGTGTTGCTCTGAATTGCTTCAAACTTTGAAACTAAATCATGTTCAATAGCTAAATGTCTGTTTGGCTTTTTAATTAATGCACATCTACCATCCCTTGTTAATAATAAAAAAACCCTTGCAAATATCGATTATCAGGACCTTTTCCTAGTTCAGGAAAAGCTAGATATGATTTGGCAAGTCTAGAACAGTGTTTTTCAACCTTGGCAACTTTAAGATTTACGGACTTCAACTCACAAAATTCCACAGCTGGCCTTGCTGGTTGAAATCCTGGCAGAAAAATGGTAAGATCCCAAACTTATTTACATTTCTCTGATAATCTGTTTAGTTTATAGCAAACTGTTTCTACATTGGTCACTAAAGAAGGGTAAAAGTGGGTCAGCCAAGTAGGGATCTCCCAACAGGCAATAGAGATTTAGGCCGAAGCAGATCCAATCAACAAAGAGACCATGGTTGAGTTCACACATCACACAAAACCAACATGGTATGAACAACGTTATGACTTGGCATATAATGGAGACCCAGCCATGATGCGTGGCCAACCTCAGTTTATGACTCAGCATTTTAGCAAAGGCAGACAAAGGTGGCTTCTTACAAAGGGGAGAAACCAATTGCTGTGGAGTCATTTGCAGCTTGTAGCTTTCCTTAATGGTTTCACTGACCATGATTGCCGAAAACAGACCCTGAGGAGATACAACTATAAAAAAGTGTTATGCAACTCTTCAAAGATACCACAGTCAAAAGCAAAGAGATATCCCAAAACTGCCCCTCAAATTCAGTAACCAGCTTTGCTAAACCCAGACTTCCAGCTTTGCTAAAATTTGGAATATATCTCTTGGACAATTTGCCCATACCTGGTTTACTTAATAAAAGTTCAATGTGGTTTAGCAGCATATAAATAAACAGTTTCTCCATGCAGTTTTCTCTAAAGTAGACAAACTATGTTACTTTCCTTTCATAACTGACCAAGAGATCCATTAAGCTAGGGGGCAGCTGGTGACCATCTGCAGTTACTGATCCACCCAAAGGTGGGACACTCCATCTTCTGTTGCATGGTACGTACTGAACTCTTCGGAGAGAAATGCATATTCTGATCAGAAGCAGAAAATGTTTCACAAAAAGAAAAGCTGGTTTTAGACAAAGATGTTCTATCTGGAACTATCTGGTTCTATAAAATTTTGGGTTGTGTGGTGTTTTTTTTCTGAGAAGAAGCAATTGTTTGATAGGTTTCCTCCAATCTCAGAACATTCTCACGATTCCTAGCATACAGCCTTCTGTAACCTTCCCACCCAAGTGGAAGAGTGATGGCGAAGTTTGTGGTCCCTTGCCAAGCGTGGTTCTTCCCACATCTGCTATTTCATCCTTTTTTTTTCTTTTCTTTTTTAATTTTGGTGCATCAAACCTTGTAACCTAAGGTACAACCTTCTACCGCTGATCTGTGGGTTAGCTCTTTTTTTTCTTCAATCCAGGGCACTTTTCAAGATAGTAACTAGAACTTCTCCAATCTCTGATATATAAACAAGTCTGAATTCTTCTGATGAGTAATTTGGTATCATGTAACTGCTCGGAAGTTGGAGAGTTGTTAGATTCCCAGGCAAATGTAACGTCCTGGGCATTCACGCAGCGGCATTCTTCGTGTCAACTGGACAAGTTTTGACAAGTCTCCTAAGTCAGATTCATTTGGCATCCAGCCACTCTTGTGAGTAATGTATTGAACAGTAACTCGTGCGGGACCAAGAGGGAGCTCTTAACTCTACGCATAAACATTGTTGATTCTAAGAGTAAAAATTACCGCACCAAAGAACTGAAGATATATATATGTATGTGTATATGTATATGTATGTGTATATGTATGTTCATTAACTATACACAGACATATTTCTAGGGTATTAGATATCATATTTAACCATTTTAGATGGAGGGAAACTGGAGAAGCCTGTGGGGTCATAAAACCTTAAATTTGAAAAGAAGCATTGAGTTCCTCAAGTCCCACTCCCTGCTATATGTAGGAATCCAGATTAAGCCGTACCAGACAAATAGTTGTATAGCCTCCACTGAACCACATCTAGTGAAAGAGAGTCTACTGTCTCTCTAGGTAACTGATCCTTTTGCCCAAAAGTCGCTTGGTTCAAGAGGACCAACCCAATGTTTCCAGAAAGGCACAAGGAAGGGAAGACTTGAGCAACAGGTGGAAGATCACTAAAGAGAGATACTAGAACTAAGGAGAAATTTCCTGACAGTGAGAACAACTAATCTGTGGAACAGCTTGCCTCTGGAAGTGGTGGGTGTTTCATCACTGGAGGGTTGTTTTTTTTTTCTGCTTTTTTTACAAAAGGCTGGACAGCCATTTGACCAGAATGTTACAGGGCTTCTTGCATGAGCTGGATTAGAAGACCTCCAAGGTCTCTTTCAAGTCTGTTCTGTATTCTGTTCAAAAAATGAATGTTTTGATCATTTTGAACTGGGACACTAGATGGCAGTGATGTAAAAGAAATCAAGGACCCAGAAGCAAGACTTCCAGGAATTGTCAAGCTCTCCAAAGGGGGAGTTAGATCCATCACTTTTCTAAAATTGATTCTATAAGGTAAGTATCAATATCCCACTCTTGTCTTCTCTAGAAGCTCAGTTTTCCCACCAAGGATAAAAAAATACTGTACGTGTGTTGTTATTCTTCCAAGAAGTCCAAGAGGGAGGGATTGTGTGTGTGTGTGTGTGTGTGTGTGTGTGTGTGTGTAAGAGAGAGAGAAATGATTCTAGATTAGAATTAGATTAGAATTCCCTGACCCTCAACAACACAAAATATTTTATTTCCCCTGTCTTAACATTATATACTAGCAAATAGATGTTTTTGTGGCCTTTCTTTAAACTATTACATAAATTATCATAGGGTGTGTGAATAAAATATAAGTCATAAAACATTACTCTTGAATGTATAACTACGGTAATTAGTGGATCTTTTATAATGTATTCATCTATGCATTTGGTAAAAGTTTCTTGATTAAAAAATAATTTTAACAGTGTTGACTGCTGGTTGGATTTGAGTATGTTTATAATAAGAGGTTCCGGAGTCGCTCAGTTTAAAAGCATTCAGTTTATGCAAATAACTTGACAATTTAATTGTTATTTGCATATTAGGCAACTCTAAATCATGTTGCCTGTTTTAAAAATGAGAACTTCCCCCCCCTTTCAGCCTGTAAAAATACTCCCCAAAACTAAGTCCCCTTCCCACCACTAGCCACATGGAGTAAATTAAAAAAACGTAAATCAATTTTAATTTGAATGCATTACTTTCCCCTATTACAGTTGGAAAACAAATTACTTCTAATGTGCAATAATATGGTGTGGCTAGACTATGTCATTAAGAAGCTAAAATTTTCTTGTATGAAATAGATTTATGCTGCAGAGGAAAGGGAAAAAATATGATGACTTATTCATGAGTATTTTTTTAAAATAGAGCTTTCTCCAGATCTCTAACTTTATAAGTGTATTTTGGCTAGAAGGGTTTAAAATAGACCCTTGACTTAGGGCTGTTTGTTTAGCAACCATTTCAAGTTACGACTGTTGCAGAAGCAAAAAATCTAAAGCAACATTTTGATGACTGTAGTTGTGTTTAGCATGTATGCACGTTAATTGATTATGTGTCATCAAGTCATTTTTGGCAACTAGTGACCTTATAGATAGATTTTCTCCATGATGAATGCATAGAAAGAAAGAATGAATGAAAGAAAGAAAAAGAAAGAGCAAGGCAATTAGATTTACATACCACTTCACAATCCTTTACAGCCCCCTCTAAGTGGTTTTACCAAGTCAGCCTGTTGCCCCCAACAGTCTGGGTCCTCATTTTACTGACCTCAGAAAGATGGAAGGCTGAGTCAACCTTGAGCCAGTCAGGATCGAACTGCTGGCAGTGGAATGCACAGTTAGCCTGCAATACTGTATTCTAACCACTGCGCCACCACGGCTCTTATATTATCCATAAGGATAAGCGTGACGATCATTGATCCTCTAAGAGTTCAGATTCAGGACTGTATCGTAAGTCTTTTAAAATTTGCATTAGCCCATTATTTATAGTAAAAAGGTAAAGGTAAAGGGAAGTGGCAGAGAGAAAAAAAGGAAGAAAAAAGTCCCTTAGAATTTGTTGAATGGAGAACTATTACGTCTTGAAACGGGAAAGAAGCTCCTTCAGAGATGAATTATTCACTTCTGAGATGAATTATTCTGTTGGCAACAGGTGGCTGCCCATATGAATGCAGTGGAAACAAAGCTAATAATTCATTTTAGCAGATAAGGGACAAAAGGAATGTTACAGCTTGAGAATATGTGTAATATGGCACCTCAAAGCAATAACCATGTTTATCTCAAATATGCATATGGGTGACATCTGCTAGAGTGTTTGTTCTGCTGAAGAGATTTTATTTGATTTAAGGAACCTGCCTCTAAAGGTCAGATTTAATCGGAGCTTTATGGTTAACAGATTTCAGATGGTATCACCTAGGTGTGAAGTACGGCGTTTTGTTGACAAATATATTAAACAATTAGGGAAATTGCAGGAGTCCAGGGACAGGATGTATTTTTCTGGAACCGGTTAGAATTTCTTCCATCTGCAGGTTGGACTGGGAAAAATTTTTTTCCTACTGCAGCCGCAGTAAGGCAGGTTCCAAAATAGTAACCTTCCCCCCCAAAAAAAAACCCAAGCAGAGTTATTAGATTCCTTAATAATTAATGCATAATGTATGACATGCAATACATTCCACCCAGTGTCCAAAATATTATCTTGCATTATAAGCATTTCAGATGTTGACAGAAGATGGAAACTATGGCTAGTTTCCCACATCACGTCAAACTCAGCCACGATTCATTTTAGTCCTGGCATTTATATATTATTTATAAATTTAAAGGCCACCCAAACTCTACAAGTTTTGTCTGTGTATTGTAAAAGCAAACATTCTGAGGCAGGAAATGCACACTTCCTTAAGCTCTGAAGCAGTCTTAAGCCGGCCTATAAAGGAACACTTCAAAATGGCCCCATCACAACACCCAGGAAATGAAACGAAAGAAAAAAAAATCTTCTCATGTTCCTATTCATTGACCTAATGATTGGTTATTTTGAATTATACCATGCCTAAAATGCAGAGGCCTAGAAATCCACTAGATGGCAGCCCAGAGTAGACAACATTCTAACTCTTTGCTGCCATCTAGTGACCATCTGGAGCTATGCAAGCTCTCTAGGGTAAAAATGTCAAATGGTTAGAAAGTGTTAATGTATCGTAACTAGGCAAATGTTCTCAGAACTAATTTCTTTTTGAAACAGCTCCGTGGACATATCCCCTCTGTACCGGTTATAATATTGATTAGATAAATTAGTATCCCCTGCTGTTAAAAAGATTAGTGTCAACATATATCTGGTTTATTTAAACACAATGGCTGTGAGTCTCTGTTTTGATTTTTTTTTTAATTTGATGAAATGAAGAATAGTGCATGAATTGATTGGAATCGCAGGAAGCTGGATGCCTGACAGCACTGGGAATAAATCAGGATGTAGCTTATTAAATAATTTAATAAATGGTCTCCCCCTCCCTCCCCATTCCATTCTACTCCAAGACTTGGGCAATTAGGGCCACCCGAAAAATTATTTAAAGATATCTGAAAGGGTCAAAACCCATTTAGTTATAGTTCACTACATTCACACCCACACCCACAACCTTAGGTCACCCTGTAATTAAATAACCAAAACCACACTTTTCTCATGAGTCTTTCTTGAAAATTCTCTTTCCTTTTTCGTCCAAATGCCCCAAATAAATTCTGCTCCATCAAACTGAGTCAGAAGCAGAGCAAGGGAAGACAAGCATAGCTCTTGAACCCAACACAACTTCCTTCTTCATGAGTTTTAGTTTAGCTTTTGAGGCGTATTTTCCTGCCCTTCTTTTCTAGGTTTCCTTCCTAATGGAACCACTCAAAGTTGTCATCTCTGTAGAAATACAGCAGGAGAAGAAAAAAATTCAGCATGGAATTACGGAGAAGATAATACTATCCAATTATTGGGCCTTTAAGGATCCAGGATCACAATGCCAAAAACCAATTTCATCTAAATAGTGGGCTGACTGGAATCCATCGACATATCCTCTGGAAACCGTTACGGCCTGAACTAGCGAACGCCAAACCAATTTTTATGTTCATTTATGATCCCCTCATTAGAATGCTATTAACATATCATTATGATTGGAGGCTGCAATGACCTCTTGGTTTTAATTCAGCTCTTTGGGATGTGTTATTCTCAAACAAGTGCAAGGCATTTTTCTCTCTCTCCTGGTAGCGCCACACTTTCCCCGGAGATAGAGACGAACCATCTGAATGTACTTCTGATATCCATTTGAATAACCATCAATCTCTCTTATTGGTTCGACTTCATAGCTGGAATGAGTTCTGTCTTTTTTGTTGTTGTTAAAGCTGGATTCTCTCATTCTGGCTGAGAGACAGCTTAGGCCAGCCACCTCCTTCCTTAAATCACCTCCCCAGCCAATTTATCATTTCATTCTCCATGAAGACAAAGCAATGCCTCATTTAATGAGATTCTTATTGATAATATGAATACCGTCACGAATCCAAATCAGAAAGCTGTTTTGTTGTTGTTGTTGTTGTCAATTTGACCAATAGATTGGACAGGTCAGATGACCTGGAATTGAATCGGTTCTTAACACAGAGAGAAGCCGGTGTTGGCTCAAATTTGCAAGTTGCTTGCTCCCTGTGTCCGTTCATGATTCATCTGTGTATTCAAGGAATTCCGGATTTCATAATTGTTCACCACATGGCGAAGTTCCTGTAGCAAATGACTGGGTGTGTATGTGTGTGTTTGGAGATGGAGTGATGGAATATCGAAAGCTGAGCTCCGTATTTATTAAATTAAAGATATGGGTTTTTTAGCCGGTAAATGGACAAAGCTAACATCATGTTTGTAAATTGAATATGTGAGTTTTAGCTGATCAATGGATTAAGGAGGAGGAAAAAATCTCATTTTGAAACAAGAAGCATGTTCTATTTTTAGAAGCCAATTCATCAGTACGGTAATTGCTTCAGGAGAAGCATTCTCCCTCCCATTTTCAGCAAGGAGCATGCCTCTTTTTAGATGGCACTTCAAGTTGCAATTTTTAATTTATTTTTTTTGAAAGCATTCATATTGAATGAATACTTTTAATTTATGGTATTAAAAAAACTCATCACTGTAACATGTTCTTTATGAATAATCAAATTAATCATCCATTAAGGGTTTCCTGCTTGAGCGGGGCGTTGGACTAGAAGATCTCCAAGCTCCCTTCCAACTTTGTTATTCTGTTATTAATGTTATTTATTAATAATTACTATGTAAATTCTATTTTATGAATAATTATTAATAAATAAGTAAAAAAAGCATTAAGAGAGATCTACCGGGAACGAGGGAGAAGCAGCCATTTAGAAAGTGAAATTAAAATAGAGTTTCTCTGGCTTTTACCAACTTCTGGGCCAGCCTACTAAGCGATGGAAGCAGCACGACTTTTGCAAGAAATCTCTATTCTGTTTAGGCATTCTTTTTAGACTGGCTCCCTCTCCAGAATAAACTGAGCAATGCACACGCGCACACAAACACACATACACACAAACACACAGAGAGTGGGGGGGAGAGAGGGGGGTCAGCTGACGGATTTATTAGCAATCAAAATGCTTTTCATCACCAATTCATCTAACGAATGAATGAGCTAACCGTTCAAGTCAAAAACAGAATTCCAAAGCCGCCACTATTCGAAACATTGTGCAATTTAATTATTTTCTTTTCACTGTGTCTTTTTACACAGCTGGCTTTTGAAAAGTAGCATATGTATTGGATAAACAAATAAGTACCCACTTTTTTTTAAAAAAACAACAACTAACAAAACTAAAATCACATCAATTTAGTGTAACTCACAAGAAAGGGTTTCTCCCGTTTTAGGAACTTCCATTCATTTATTCCCACAGTTGCTTCAGGCAGAGAAAATGGTGGTGGCATGTATGCATTGCAATGTCTTTCTTTGGAAGAAACGAGGGAGACCGCTGGAAGACTTTGCTGCCTAAAAAGATTTGAAGTATACCCATGTACTTGGTGTATCAGGCACTGAAGACTCTGTCTAAGGCCTTTAATTCACCTCTAAGTCGCAAATAAATTGCATTTGGTTTTTTTAAAAAGCTTTTTTATCTGAGCTCCACCTTGTTGGGGAACAGATTCAGTGCAACAAAGTAATTTCCTGTCCTTTAATCTGTGCTTGTGACTTAGCGTTTTAACGTGGCGGGAGAGGCTGCTAAAATTAAAATCTATCAGCGTTCAAATTTACGCACAAAACACACACCGTAACGGTTTCCCTTCTGCAGGTAGGCCCTGCGCATCTTGAAGCTGTCAGCATATTTTTTGGCCGTTAAAATAAATCATGTCACATTAAAAAAAAAAGCAGAAATCATAATGCAAGCCTAGATCAAATCAGACAATGACTTTAAAAAAAGGGGTGTGTGCTTAAAACAATCAGACAACAACCGTAAGTTGAAAACCAGGCTGGGTTTTTGAAATGAGACTGGGGTGTATTTGACTGTTTTTTCACTGTTTTCCAAATCAGTACAAATGACTGTATGGGACATAGGTTTTCTTGATCTTCAGCTGCCATGACAACAGCACACAGAGAAATGGATTTCCATAACAATTGTGGACAATGTTTAGCATCACAGTGATTCTCTGTGTATCCGTGCCTGCATGCGAGTGTGCGCCACAAAGCTGGCAGAAGAAAATGGCATCGTTTTCTATAGCTTGAAAGGTGCCTTTGTTGAAATAATTGGAGAGAAAGATGTCTCCCCCCCCCAAATAATAATAGAAGCCCCTCAGCAACTTTCTTGCAAATTTTCTTTGCCGGTGAAAAATCAGTGAAGCGGTTTCTTGTTGACAGGGCAAGAACTCGGAATATGCAAAGTTGGTGTGTTTTTTTAAAATGCTGTTTTAGTGTACAGGCGTGCATCTATGTGAAGATTTAATAAGAATGGTTTTTATAAAATATCCTTGGCTTAATGCAAAGATGAAACAGTAATATCAGCTTTATTACTTTCAACAGAGATTTGAACCACCAGGAAGAGTTCAGATCTGATCTTAAGCTTTCTAGCGTCAACTGGTATCAACTAACTTGACGAGTAGACAGTCTAGAACTGGCCAGGTAGGCTTACAGGATTCCCGAGCTTTCAATGTAGTGCTAAGGATTCTGGGAATTGTAACTGTAATCCAAACCAATCATCCAGATTGTAGAAGAGCTTGGAGATAAATTAGCAAAGGCATGCAGGTACTATTCAGTAAACAACCACCCAGTCCTTGGAGAGAAGAAGGGATTAGTATAAAAGGGGCCGAGGGATACTCTGCCAGGCTTTCCAAATTCTGCTATTATATCCTATGTGAGTTAGTTCCTGCTTCCTGGCTTGGATAGTTTGAGGAGCTGACATAGAGTTATTGACTGGTCTGCTCTTGGCTTCTGCTGTTTTTAAATGCTTTGGAAATACTTTGGAGAGGATACTTCTAATGGTAGGTTTTTTGGGGGTGCTCTGTGAAGAATTATTAAATGGTTTCTAGAGCAGAGGTCCCCAACCTTTTGGGCACCAGGTAGAGAAGTTTTTCTGTGGACCAGAGAGTGCGTGGTTTTGTGTGCTGCCTGCATCCCAAGGATGGGGCTTTGTTTGTGCGGACCGGTTGCTGGCGTGCCGCGGCCCAGTACTGGTCCACAGAGCAGGGGTTGGGGACCTCTGTTGGAGAGCATTTCTGCACAAAAAACTCCCTTCCTTCTTTCTCCCCCTTCTCTTTCTCCCTTCTTGCTCTTTCTCCCTCCCTCCCTCCCTCCCTCCCTCCCTTCCTTCCTGCCTTCCCTCCCTAATATTTCTAATGTAAGGTAGACACCTAAAACATCTTCTGTGAAAATAAGAGCTGAGAATGGATTGCTGAGAGAGGGAGTAATATTTTCCAGAAAGCTGTGTTTTGGATACCTTTTCTGGAACAGAATGAAAAGCAACTGGGTGTACCATTACTCTTCAGAACTGAAGAAACAGCAGAAAGTTAAAATAGTATTCCCTGAGGACTCGTCAGCAGTAATGGAAGGACCTGAACTTTTAGCATTCTTGGCTGGCCTGTATTTAGGCTGTCAATATTCAGAGACAGAAATTGCAGGCAACAGATCGTATGCGAGAAGGATGCTAGCAACATGAGATTAATCCTGAATTGAAGGTATTTAACTCTGGCCAAAAACTGGTCAGACATCAAGAGGAAACTTTTC